>NC_091157.1:15154261-15256761 GCF_040958095.1 Procambarus clarkii
TGTGGTCGAGTCTCACGCTCGGCCAGGGTATAAGGGTAGTGTGGCTGTGGTCGAGTCTCTCGCCCGACCAGGGTATAAGGGTAGTGTGGCTGTGGACGAGTCTCACGCTCGGCCAGGGTATAAGGGTAGTGTAGCTGTGGTCGAGTCTCTCGCTCAGCCAGGGTATAAGGGTAGTGTGGCTGTGGTCGAGTCTCTCGCTCGGTTATGGTATAAGGGTAGTGTGGCTGTGGACGAGTCTCACGCCCGGCCATGGTATAAGGGTAGTGTGGCTGTGGTCGAGTCTCTCGCTCGGCCAAGGTATAAGGGTAGTGTGGCTGTGGTCGAGTCTCTCGCCCGGCAAGGGTGTAAGGGTAGTGTGGCTGTGGTCGAGTCTCACGCTCGGCCAGGGTATAAGGGTAGTGTGGCTGTGGTCGAGTCTCACGCTCGGCCAGGGTATAAGGGTAGTGTGGCTGTAGTCGAGTCTCACGCTCGGCCAGGGTATAAGGGTAGTGTGGCTGTGGTCGAGTCTCACGCTCGGCCAGGGTATAAGGGTAGTGTGGCTGTGGTCGAGTCTCACGCTCGGCCAGGGTATAAGGGTAGTGTGGCTGTGGTCGAGTCTCTCGCCTGGAAGGGTATAAGGGTAGTGTGGCTGTGGTCGAGTCTCTCGCCTGGAAGGGTATAAGGGTCGGGTTTTTTGCTTGTCTACACCCGATGATCAATTGAGGGGATAGAAGTAGGACTGAGCAAGAAGTCATCATTTTAATTTCAAGAATTTACTATATATACTGTAAGACCTGAATTTGAATAACTAATATTAATCTCATACCTCTTGGAATGGACAGTAGAGCGACGGTCTCGCTTCTTGCAGGTCGGCGTTCAATCCCCGACTGTTCAAGTGGTTGGGCATCATTTACTTCCCCCGTCCCATCCCAAATCCTTATCCTGACTCTTCCCTAGTGCTATATAGTCGTAATGGCTTGGCGCTTTACCCTGATACTTTCCTCCCTCTTTCCCGATAGTTCCCTGCCCCCCCCCAGGGTTTGGAAGTGAGGGGGGGGGGATGCATCAGTTTCGATAGATTCTCTGGATAGGCGCATATTGACCCCCTCCCTCCCTCCCCCCCCCACGGTGTGGGAGTGTGTTCCCACAAATAAATTCAATACTACAGTACAAATACATTGACGAAATAATCACATCACATACATTCTCCCACACATGGGGACGACTTTGTTAAAACTGGGTGGAAGTGGGCAGTCCACAGTGTAGTCAGCCAGTGGTCCACAGTGTAGTCAGCCAGTGGTCCAGAGTGTAGTCAGCCAGTGGTCCACAGTGTAGTCAGCCAGTGGTCCACAGTGTAGTCAGCCAGTGGTCCACAGTGTAGTCAGCCAGTGGTCCACAGTGTAGCCAGCCAGTGGTCCACAGTGTAGTCAACCGGTGGTCCACAGTGTAGTCAGCTAGTGGTCCACAGTGTAGTCAGCCAGTGGTCCCCAGTGTGGTCAGCCAGTGGTCCACAGTGTAGTCAGCCAGTGGTCCACAGTGTGGTCAGCCAGTGGTCCACAGTGTGGTCAGCCAGTGGTCCACAGTGTAGTCAGCCAGTGGTCCACAGTGTGGTCAGCCAGTGGTCCACAGTGTGGTCAGCCAGTGGTCCACAGTGTAGTCAGCCAGTGGTCCACAGTGTGGTCAGCCAGTGGTCCACAGTGTAGTCAGCCAGTGGTCCACAGTGTAGTCAGCCAGAAGTCCACAGTGTGGTCAGCCAGTGGTCCACAGTGTAGTCAGCCAGTGGTCCACAGTGTGGTCAGCCAGTGGTCCACAGTGTAGTCAGCCAGTGGTCCACAGTGTAGTCAGCCAGTGGTCCACAGTGTAGTCAGCCGGTGGTCCACAGTGTAGTCAGCCGGTGGTCCACAGTGTAGTCAGCCAGTGGTCCACAGTGTAGTCAGCCGGTGGTCCACAGTGTAGTCAGCCGGTGGTCCACAGTGTAGTCAGCCAGTGGTCCACAGTGTAGTCAGCCGGTAGTCCACAGTGTAGTCAGCCGGTGGTCCACAGTGTAGTCAGCCAGTGGTCCACAGTGTAGTCAGCCGGTGGTCCACAGTGTAGTCAGCTAGTGGTTCACAGTGTAGTAAGTCAGTGGTCCACAGTGTAGTCAGCCGGTGGTTCACAGTGTAGTCAGCCAGTGGTTCACAGTGTAGTCAGCTAGTGGTCCACAGTGTTGTCAGCCGGTGGTCCACAGTGTAGTCAGCTAGTGGTTCACAGTGTAGTAAGTCAGTGGTCCACAGTGTAGTCAGCTAGTGGTTCACAGTGTTGTAAGTCAGTGGTCCACAGTGTAGTCAGCCAGTGGTTCACAGTGTAGTCAGCTTGTGGTTCACAGTGTAGTCAGCCAGTGGTCCACAGTGTAGTCAGCCAGTGGTCCACAGTGTAGTCAGCCGGTGGTCCACAGTGTAGTCAGCCAGTGGTCCACAGTGTAGTCAGCCAGAAGTCCACAGTGTGGTCAGCCAGTGGTCCACAGTGTAGTCAGCCAGTGGTCCACAGTGTGGTCAGCCAGTGGTCCACAGTGTAGTCAGCCAGTGGTCCACAGTGTGGTCAGCCAGTGGTCCACAGTGTAGTCAGCCAGTGGTCCACAGTGTGGTCAGCCAGTGGTCCACAGTGTAGTCAGCCAGTGGTCCACAGTGTAGTCAGCCAGTGGTCCACAGTGTAGTCAGTCAGTGGTCCACAGTGTAGTCAGCTAGTGGTCCACAGTGTGGTCAGCCAGTGGTCCACAGTGTAGTCAGCCAGTGGTCCACAGTGTGGTCAGCCAGTGGTCCACAGTGTAGTCAGCCAGTGGTCCACAGTGTGGTCAGCCAGTGGTCCACAGTGTAGTCAGCCAGTGGTCCACAGTGTGGTCAGCCAGTGGTCCACAGTGTAGTCAGCCAGTGGTCCACAGTGTAGTCAGCCAGAAGTCCACAGTGTGGTCAGCCAGTGGTCCACAGTGTAGTCAGCCAGTGGTCCACAGTGTGGTCAGCCAGTGGTCCACAGTGTAGTCAGCCAGTGGTCCACAGTGTAGTCAGCCAGTGGTCCACAGTGTAGTCAGCCAGTGGTCCACAGTGTAGTCAGCCAGTGGTCCACAGTGTAGTCAGCCAGTGGTCCACAGTGTGGTCAGCCAGTGGTCCACAGTGTGGTCAGCCAGTGGTCCACAGTGTAGTCAGCCAGTGGTCCACAGTGTAGTCAGCCAGTGGTCCACAGTGTAGTCAGCCAGTGGTCCACAGTGTAGTCAGCCAGTGGTCCACAGTGTAGTCAGCCAGTGGTCCACAGTGTAGTCAGCCAGTGGTCCACAGTGTAGTCAGCCAGTGGTCCACAGTGTAGTCAGCCAGTGGTCCACAGTGTAGTCAGCAGGTGTTAAGAAGCTAGTTACTTTGGGACTCCTGTGAGGTTTTCCAACTTTCTCCATCTATTTCACAATTTCCCTAAATATTATCGACAGCTTTCTAATTACCCCCTGCTCTTTCCCTACTATTTACCCATCCCTGGTGCCTCTACACTATGCATCTACTCCACTGGCCTCTCCGTTTCCTCCCCTTAAACACCTCTCTCCCTCCTTCCCTCCTTCCCTTCCTCCCTCCCCAATACCTTTCCCAGGACACACCCCCAACAACCTCCTTCATCCCAACCCCACCCATTCCACCCCTATGGAACTCCCAAGCACCCATCTCAAGGGACTAACGGAAGTATACTCACAGGCGATTGATGTTGTCCTCAATATCTGGGAAGTACTTGAGTGCGAGGCCTGAGCAGTTGGCCTCCAGGTGGTAGCACTGGCACTCTGGCACCTTCCTCGAGCACTGAAACGCTGCAGTAACCAGAAACAAAGTACAAAATTAGTCATCGACACGCTTATGTTAAATTCTGAAATGTGAATATATGTGAATATACCATTTATTATATTAGAAGATACTTCCAGGTTGATGGGTCAGACCAAACCTCCCCCCTCCATGGCATGACCGTCCCATTATACCCATCCGTCAGCCTGCAAAATTTAATGTGCTAGCCATTTGCGTCTCGTCTGCAACCCTGGACAGACAAACACACAGACTGCCTTTTCTATAGATATGGATTAAACTGATGAAGGTAACATTACTGTCATCTCTCTCCAGAGATAACATATGCTAACCTAACTACATACTAAACGACTCTCACCCACTCCTTTTTGTGTCACGACTTGATATGGTTCCTGGACGAACAGAGCTGTTTATACTTTCCTGAAGCGTGTGCGTTGTGTCACACGTTGTCACATGTTGTGACATGGTGTGTCAACATGTTTCATGTTGGAGCACCGTGACCGGGCCGCGGGGACGCTAAGCCCCGAAATCATCTCAAGATAAGAGATCTCAAGATAACCGTTGTTGGGACTCGTTCTTCTCCACGACAGTTCACTCATAATGGTTCCCATTAGAGAATAAAATAAATAGTTCCTAGACAACAATTTCCTTATTACCAGGAATGTCAATAAGAGGAACACTTAGCCACCTGGCAGCGTTTCGAACGACCTGCGCTCACAGCTAGTAGAGACAAGCACCAGGAAATGACAGTAACATAATAAATCTATGAAACACTTGTTGGAGCAGTGAGTGGCATTGTCTTGGGTCCTGCACTCTTCCATCTCCACACCACCACCTTCCTCTCCATGCATCCACACCTATCTCTCTCCACCATCACTAACCCAGTTTACATATACCTCGATCACTCTAACCAAATGTTTACACTTCAAACTCATGTCTGTTTTTTTATTAACCCATTTAGGTACATCTACTAATAAAAATAATAATTTATTCACAACAAGGTACAATGGGTTAGTGAGATTACATAAGAATAGGGTTTTTACAGTCTTGTAAAACCATTAACCCGCATAGCGTTATGGGCAGGGAACAAATTCGTTCGGGCACAAATCTGCATTTGTGCAGCTGCCCTAAACTATTTGAAGGGGAGCACAGAGTGTTTCAAGAACTAGCTACGTGATGCTAAAAATCCCCATTACACTAGATAGTTAGTCATACAGGACCATGAGATCAGTAGCCTGCACTGGCAAACTCTGGGTGCGTTATGAGGATATCTTCAAGAACACGAGGGTGAATAAAGTAATTACAAAGCTCCAGGTTCCTCATGCCAACGGTTCTGAAAGGTCTAATAACTGGGCATTCAGGGATGTAGTGTGGGGAGATCATGACCCAGTTCCTGCTCACAGAGATTGCACCTAGAGTGCTCAGGATTAAGAGATCCGTCACTTGTAGCCACCTGCCACAGATAACGGTAACCCAACCTGATCCTGGCAACCACTGTGTCGCACAGTCTGGTGGACGTTTTGTGCGGGTCATAAACATTGGTTCCAGGTCTGAACAAATCACAACTTTATATGCTGGTGTTCTTGAATAGAAATGGTGAAGTCTACGGACTCAGGGCTGAGCATTTTGTATCCACAGACCTCTTGATGGAGGGAACTTGGGAAGGTGTCCTTCATCAGGAGAGCACTGGGCCGACCCCAGCCATCCCTGAGACTCTCCTGACCAAATCATCACTAATCCTTTACAAATTAATGCATCTAGCCCCAAGCATCTGTCTTCCAGCCACGAACAGACAAATAGGCATTATCTCTTATAGATACAGATTAATGGGGGGTTATCAAGCAGTCCTCGGTTCTCCGTCCATTTGTCTTCCCCCTTTCCCATCTTCTGCCCCCCCCCTTACTTCCATTCCCCCTCCCTCTCACTCTTCTATTCTCTCATTGTACCTCCCGTTCTCTCTCCTAGTGGGCCAACCATGTTCGAGTAACGTTCAATCAACGTCATCGACACTGATTCAACGTCGTTGACAGAGGTGAAATAAATTGGAAGACGCTAATGACAATGAAGCCAACATGTCAAGTCAGTTGGAGCCAATCCTACTTAAAAACGGGCATGTCAGTCGACGCCTACCACTCTATAACAGACACCATAGAATCACAATTCACAACGGAAAATTGACGGAGATTAACTGGAACCATCATTCCCTTCAACCTCGAACTGAGAGTCAGACAGACAGACATTCTCCCATGGATATAGCTGCACACTTTCACACACACTCTTCGTACATGTTCATGTTCCATACTACTGTACACACTCAGAACCTCTGAAGGATATGAAGATCCTGGGAGCAGTTTACACTACATAAAGCAGCGATGGAGTTTTGGCCGCAGGTAGTACTGTCCTCCCCTCGTTCTCTCCCCTGTGCGTGTGGAGACAGAACACGCACTCACGTGTGCCTTGTGCTCTTTTTGAGAGCGAGTCCGTTCTGAGCAGCGCGAGGCATTGTTGGGCTGACAACCCCTGCTGTTGCAACATGATCTTTTTTGACGACACTTTTCAGGCAATACTGGGACAATGGCAGGACTAAACACGTGCGTTTATGGTTTCTTCCTGACTTCACTAAATACTTGTTGTGACTGTTCATCACGGCTACGTCCACGAGGTGAACAAATATTTCTTTAGTCCACTTGATACTGGACTAAGAGAATATTTTTTCCTTCATCCAGTATCACTTTGTCCAGTTTTTTCCTTTTGTTTGTATCCATTTTTTTATTTTGTTCAGTATGTATATTTGTACACATTCCTCAACGCCAAACATTATGCCACATTTATCAACCAAGCGAATATATATATAATAGTCCATCACAAAATTTAGTTGATATATTTTACCTTTTGTTGTATAGTTGACCTTGCCACTGTCTACCATCTGACCGGTGTAAATAACTGTCAATTATTCACTTCGTGCCTGTGCTTCCTGTGCATTACTGACACTCTGTCGCTCACAGTTGACATTCATCTCTTGAAATACTTGGATCAAACATGAGCAGTTGCTCTCCTTCGTGACCTTACTGTGACATAGACACTATTGTTGTGCTCAAGCAGGAACCCAGCTGCTGCAGTGGTGGAGTAAACTAGGGGCATGGTGGCAGTGGTGGACTAAACTAGGGGCATGGTGGCAGTGGTGGAGTATACCATGGTCATGGTGGCAGTGGTGGAGTTAACCATGGCCATGGTGGCAGTGGTGGAGTAAACTAGGGGCATGGTGGCAGTGGTGGAGTAAACTAGGGGCATGGTGGCAGTGGTGGAGTTAACCATGGCCATGGTGGCAGTGGTGGAGTTAACCATGACCATGGTAGCAGTGGTGGAGTAAACCAGGACCATGGCGGCAATGGTAGAGTAAACCAGGATCATGGTGGCAGTGGTGGAGTATACCATGACAATGGTGGCAGTGTTGGAGTAAACCAGGACCATGGTGGCAGTCGTGGAGTAAACCAGGACCATGGTGGCAGTGGTGGAGTAAACCAGGATCATGGTGGCAGTGGTAGAGTAAACCAAGGCCATAGTGGCAGTGGTGGAGTAAACCATGACCATGGTGGCAGTGTTGGAGCAAACCAGGGCTATGGTGGCACTGTTGGAGTAAACCAGGGTCATGGTGGCAGTGTTGGAGTAATCCAGGACCATGGTGGCAGTGTTGGAGTAAACCAGGGCCATGGTGGCAGTGTTGTAGTAAACCAGGGCCATGGTGGCAGTGTTGGAGTAAACCAGAGCCATGGTGGCAGTGTTGGAGTAAACCATGAGAATGGTGGTAGTGTTGGAGTAAACCATGAGAATGGTGGTAGTGTTGGAGTAAACCATGAGAATGGTGGTAGTGTTGGAGTAAACCATGAGAATGGTGGTAGTGTTGGAGTAAACCATGAGAATGGTGGTAGTGTTGGAGTAAACCATGAGAATGGTGGTAGTGTTGGAGTAAACCATGAGAATGGTGGTAGTGTTGGAGTAAACCATGAGAATGGTGGTAGTGTTGGAGTAAACCATGAGAATGGTGGTAGTGTTGGAGTAAACCATGAGAATGGTGGTAGTGTTGGAGTAAGCCATGACCATGGTTTAAGGGTAAGAACGAAAAGGCAATGTAAAGGATCTGGGTGTACTCATGTCAGAAGACCTTACCTTTAAAGAACACAATAAAGTAGCCGTCACAACTGCAAGAAAAATGACAGGTTGGATAACAAGAATTTTTCACACTAGAGATGCTATACCGATGATGATACTTTTCAAAACGCTTGTGCTCTCTAGAGTGGAGTACTGCTGCACAATGACAGCCCCTTTCAAAGCTGGAGAAATTGCTGACCTGGAGAGCGTGCAGAGATCCTTTACTGCTAGAATCCACTCAGTAAAACATCTAAACTATTGGGACCGACTAAAGAGCCTAAATCTGTACTCCCTTGAGCGCAGGCGGGAGAGATACATAATAATTTACACGTGGAAAATATCAGAGGGGCTGGTCCCAAACCTGCACACAGAAATAACATCACATGAGACCAGAAGACATGGCAGGATGTGCAGAATACCCCCGTTGAAAAGCAGAGGTGCAACAGGTTCTCTGAGAGAGAACTCTATCAACATCAGAGGCCCGAGACTGTTCAACACGCTTCCACTACACATAAGGGACATAACTGGCCGACCCCTCACACTGTTAAAGAGAGAACTGGATAAGCACCTCCAATGGATACCTGATCAACCAGGCTGTGACTCATACGTCAGGCTGCGAGCAGCCGCGTCCAACAGCCTGGTTGATCAGTCCAGCAACCAGGAGGCCTGGTCGACGACCGGGCCGCGGGGACGCTAAGCCCCGGAAGCACCTCAAGGTAACCTCAAAGTATGGTGACAGTGTTGGAGTACACCAGGACAATGGTGGCAGTGTTGGAGTAAACTAGGGCCATGGTGGCAGTGTTGGAGTAAACTAGGGCCATTGTGGCAGTAATGGAGTTAACATGGGACATGGTGGCAGTTTTGGAGTAAACCATGAAAATGGTGGCAGTAATGGAGTACACCAGGACCATGGTGGCAGTGTTGGAGTAAACCAGGACCATTGTGGCAGTGTTGGAGTAAACCAGGACCATGGTGGCCGTGGAGGAGTAAACCATGGTCATGGTGGCAGTGGTGGAGTAAAGCAGGGCCATGGTGGCAGTGGTGGAGTAAACTATAACCATGGTGGCAGTGGTGGAGTAAACCAGGGTCATGGTGGCAGTGGTGGAGTAAACCAGCGCCATGCTGGCAGTGGTGGAGTAAACCAAAGCCATAGTGGCAGCGGTGAAGTAAACCAGGACCATAGTGGCAGTGGTGGGGTAAACCAGGACCATAGTGGCAGTGTTGGAGTAAACCATGACAATGGTGGCAGTATTGGAGTAAACCAGGACCATGGTGGCAGTGGTGGAGTAAACCAGGGCCATGGTGGCAGTGTTGGAGTAAACTAGGGGCATGGTGGCAGTGGTGGATTAAACCAGAACCATGGTGGCAGTGGTGGAGTAAACCAAGGCCATGGTGGCAGTGGTGGAGTAAACTAGGGGCATGGTGGCAGTGGTGGAGTAAACTAGGGGCATGGTGGCAGTGGTGGATTAAACCAGAACCATGGTGACAGTGGTGGAGTAAACCAAGGCCATGGTGGCAGTGGTGGAGTAATCCAGCGCCATGCTGGCGGCAGTGGTAGAGTAAACCAAGGCCACAGTGGCAGTGGTGGAGTAAACCATGACAATGGTGGCAGTATTGCTGTAAACCAGGACCATGGTGGCAGTAGTGGATTAAACCAGAACTATGGTGGCAGTGGTGGATTAAACCAGAGCCATGGTGGTAGTGTTGGAGTAACCAGGGCAATGGTGGCAGTAGGTGGAGTAAACCAGGGCCATGGTGGCAGTGTTGGAATAAACCAGAACCATGGTGGTAGTGTTGGAGTAAACCAGGGCAATGGTGGCAGTGGTGGAGTAAACCAGGGCAATGGTGGCAGTGTTGGAGTAAACCAGTGCCATGGTGGCAGTGGTGGAGTAATCTAGGGCCATGGTGGCAGTGGTGGAGTAAGAGCAGAACCATGGTGGCAGTGGTGGAGTAAACCAGGGCCATTTTGGCAGTGGTGTAGTAAACCAGGACCACGTTGGCATTGGTGGATTAAACCAGAACCATGGTGGCAGTGGTGGAGTAAACCATGACTACAGTGGCAGTGGTGTAACCCTCGCTTTTGAAACACTAGCTCATTAATTTCCCTGTGCGTATCACTGCTATCGGATCGTTAAAAACAGTCTTTGTCCGTGGCAGAATCATCTATATCACTACACACAGATTAACCACCCTAACGTGACTGCATCAGTGACAAAACCTGTAGGAGCCGTGATGATGATTCGAACCTATGTGCTTGGTGTTCCCTGGCACACGCTCCAGACGACTAGACTACGACATGGAGAAGACGACCAGACAACGACCCTGTTTCAGTCAAGTTCTTGCAGTTTCTTGTTGGTCTGTGAGTGATGCTATGGCATCAACCACATGAGAGCTGGAGGCGCACACGTCGCTCATGGTTGCTGGATACACACTAAGGCCTTCATACAAACATGTGGAAGGTTACATTTTTTAAGATGGTGGTTGTTTTCTAGTGGCTTGAGGCATCCTAGGAGTGCCCCCATCTTAAAACTTATGCGATATTTAAAAACGACACTGATGGCATGCACTCCACCAATGAAACGATCCCTGGTTGATATGCGCAGTTGAAGGGTTAAGAAACATTTAACATAATAACTTACAACTTCCTTTAGTGGATTATTCTGTTGGCACCAATGTAACAGTGGCACTCAACAAATTTCAGTATATTAAAGAAATATTATTAATAAGTAATCCAACTTTCAGGTAGTCAGGTATTAGGTAATGGACTGGATCAAATTATTCAAAACCCTGGCACAGGTTGAAGGAGATACGCAAGTTAATTTAGACTAATTTCTAATGTCTACGACAGAATGTCACTGCAACAACCAGGTCATCTTCACTTACTGATGTAAATCTTACACAACCAAAGTTTCCACTGTTAACTTACCCAGTTTTGAGGGGGGTAAGGTTTTGGGAATCTTTTGATATATTGATCGATTCCCAGCCTTGAATACCCAAGGTAACAAAGATAACTATTTAAAATGGCCTCTTCATGGAGAAGGCTAGAACTGTAATCTGGAAGTTAAGCCTTCCAGATGATGACTCATTTTGCAGTTTAACTGCTAAAGAACAGTTATTCGAACAATGAATTATCAACATGCAAATCTCAGTGACAGTTTAAAGGATTTACCTCCTCCAACTATAATTCATAATTCATTACAAAGTTTCACACTAGAGGTAGAATCTTTAATAAATACTCTTAGTACACACGTTAATGCCAATGATGCTGACTGGCTGAGGACATAATTCGTACAAAGAAGAACGCTAAGTGTCGCTCTAACATGTGTCAACACTACCATAAAGAACTTTAAGAGAGAAATAAATATAGGTGGTGTCGAAATTCATGACACCAAATGCTAACACAGTGTACCGAGTAAATGCGAATATGTTAATTAGATACTAACCTTACTAACCACTAATTCCCTAAGAGAATCATTAGAAGAAAAAGTTTTTTTTTGCAGCTTCTCAGAGAAAATGAGACATTTGCCATTTCACCTGAATATTTATTTATCCATAACACGCATCATTAAAACACCAGTCAGGGGAAACAAATAGAATAGAAAAGTATTCTCCAGGACTGGATTTAACTAAATTAGAAGTAAACTCAAAGTTTTTTTCCCCTAAGTCAATAATGACGGATTTAGAACCGTGTTTGTGGAGGCGTCCCGAGCCGGGAGGGAAGAGACGCCATTATTAGAGAGACCAGCTTAGCCCACGAACACGCTAGTGCGAGTTATCTAATTTTCCTGTGAAATTATAGTGTTGTGGAGCTCCAACGACTCCTGTTATCAACACGAACTTCGCTAATCATGGGAAGAGTACTATTTCCAGTTGATAGATAAGTATAGTGATCACTTAAGCTAATAAATTGACCGGTTATAGAGCAGGGCTACCCACACAGAGCAGGTAAGAATTATGTGAAGGAAACATATTCTTCTTTCCTTGTCGTCGAATATATTAGTTGCAGGTTACTACTTTGTCATTATTCGGCAGGTGGAGACAAGGAGAAGGAAAGTTACTACATTATTCTGGCGCAACACGAGGCTTTCCTGGACGCCATACAGACCTTGACCACGAGTTTCAGCCCATGTGACGGAGTGTCTCTGGCCTATTACCAGGTTATATTCTACATTACAGATGAGCTGAATTTTCTCTTTAACTAATCCAGTATCAATTAGTAGACTAACAATCGTAGCAAATTTCTATTAGTTGATTAATTTTGATTCACAGGCTATGTGTATTTAGGTCCCTCTCTCCCCCCACCCAAGTTTGTGAAAGAGGAAAGCACTTAGCAGGATAATCTCATGATAAACAACGAATCTCGTGCTAAATTTAAAAATCAACAGCATGACAAAATTGCTCGAGCGACCTCAGATAAATTTAAAGCAGTAGAAGCAAATCCTAAACCTCAAATCACATCTTTTTATGGAAGGAAACGAGAACACATTTTCCGCGTCTCAATTGAAACCTTTCGTAATGCCAGTCTTCAGGAGACCAGGACATCCTGCAGGTGCAACAGGTACAAGTTGTTTGATCTGTAAACTGGAACATTTAGTTTATCAGTGTCTTGCCCCCCCTCCTGCTCTTCACTGCAGAAACGATTGCAACACTGGCACTGGTGCATTTAACGCTTGTGAGCTCAGGACACCAACACGTGTGAGACGTACCCCACACGGTATTGTGTGGAGTCACGATTGTTAATAGTAGGTCCCCCCAACCCAAAAGTCAAAACATCAGTTGCGGTGCAACACTGCAAGGTGGAAAATGAAGTCAATGTGGTGTTGGTAAAGACCAACACGGTGGCTGCAATACCAAACAATAAGCGAACGAAAAAAATAACCCCAGGGTTGTTTGATGAAAGTTCCCACAAGACTTTAATTACTTAACATACATTGGAAGATTTTCAATTTAGACCTTTAACACAGGTCACTCTAAATATGCATGTGGTCATAGCCATTACAGGACCTCAAACTTAATATGTAGTAAAATGTTCCTTCCTTCAGGGAAGCATTCCAGTTCTGTAAAAGCGATTGATTTAGACAATCACAAATGACCCGCACATAACTGGTTTAGGGCCAACAGCAAAAAATCTGGAAGCAAAATGGGTAAAATTGGCTGATCAACAGAATAATTCTTACCACATCAGAGGCACTATTGGTCGTGTCAGATTACTACCACAATTATATTCTGAGCAAAGAGAAGCTTCAATGTATGAATTTGATATATTCAGTAAGAGGCAAACTTATGACAGGTCTATTAAATACATACTTGCTCATATGGAGAATGAAAATTCAGAATCTATAACAGCTACCAGAGGCCAGATTCACAAATAAGTTACACAAATATTTACGCACCTGTACACATTGTCTAAATCTTTGGCAGCTTTGTTTACAAGTTATTAAACAGTTAATGTGCTCCGAAGCACCAGGAGTCTGTTTATAACAATAACAACAGGTTGATTGGGAAGTTTTCATGGTTGAAAACTGTTTAATAAATGTAACCAAAGCCGTCAAAAATTGAAGAATGTTGTACTCGTCCGTAAGTACTTGCACAACTGATTCGTGAATCTGACCCCAGGCTGGGTATGGAACAATCGTCATTCGAAATCACTCAGTTGAGCAAAGATGGGCTGAAACCGGTTCATCGGTATGGGATCTCGATACCATAGGTATCCAACCTAGCCAACCAAGTCCTGATGATATGTGCACACATCATCAGGTACCTTGACTCAGTACTGTACTAAGATGGTCAGTAATGGATCAGGTTACCTTGGAAAATTAGTCACAAGCCACAACAATTTACTATAGCATCTTGAGGTTATCTTGAGATGATTTCGGGGCTTTAGTGTCCCCGCGGCCCGGTCCTCGACCAGGCCTCCACCCCCAGGAAGCAGCCCATGACAGCTGGCTAACTCCCAGGTACCTATTTACTGCTAGGTAACAAGGACATTCAGGGTGAAAGAAACTTTGCCCATTTGTTTCTGCCTCGTGCGGGAATCGAACCCGCGCCACAGAATTACGAGTCCTGTGCGCTATCCACCAGGCTACGAGGCCCCCGTAGCCCACGAGGGTAGGCTCGTGACTTACAGCTAGTTTGAAGCAAAAGTAGCAAAACCGAAAAAGAAGCCTAACCATTCCAGAACTTATAATGAGACCATAGAGCTACAACTTCACAGTAAATTTATAGATGTCGTACAAAACGACGATCCTTGAGACTGCCACTACTTATGGCATCAAGCTGTGATGAAACAGTCCCTCACTTCCCCTTTGTAGATAGCTTTTAATTGCAGTACCAAACTTAACTCATAAGTAACCAGCCTAAATAACTGTTTACAGTCAGGTCTGAGTCTTACCAAAAGACTATATGTTATCTAACTAAAGTTTAGGGCAAGTCCAAATTCTTGTACAACAGACATCAGTAAAGTCTTTGAGGTTTACAGATTTTCAACAATATTATTCGGTGCCCCGTCTCTACCACTCCACACCACCCATCAGCCACACCGGATGACTACTTGAAACACTCAAACTGCCTCCAAAAGGCTGAAATTAGCCAAAATCTATACAGGTAATATTCAGGGGGACGGCTAATAGTGAAAACAACCAGTGGGAAATTTGTCATGAGGCCAGTCACGAATTGATGGGAGTTAACGCGTCACCTGCAACCATGAGTTTCAATGAATGAAATTTTAGATAAAAAAATTATATCCCAGACTCTCTCATACCACAAAATTGAATGAAGGTACGAAAAAGGTTGAGAGAGTGTATTGGTTGTACACCAAATTAGAAATTTTTACAAATAAATAAGTACCAGCTAATTCTGCGCTGTCACAAAGAGGGGCTAGTTGTCACACAAGTAAATTCCTTGACCTACTAGGTCTTATAAGTCATTAGAGGTTGCACGTTAGTGCAGGAAACTAAGGCCAGAACAGAGGATACCTTGGCTCAAGAGTTGCAAAATACAAGGAACGAAGCTCTGTTAACAACGAATCTTCGACGACAAATAACTGATGAAGCTGTTGCAATGCCATGCACATGTTCAGTGATGTCTCTTGTAAAGCACATGGCAATGTTGCATATTTTGTTAAATCACAACAATCTAATATAATAAGACAAAGCGAAAGTTCCACCTTTGAAGAAAAGAACTTTTCCTCAGATGGAACTAACAGTTGTATTACCAGAGGTTCGTTGAACAGGACACACAACACAAGCTCTGTCATCATTAATATTTCGGAACACTTATTTGGTCAGACATTGAAGATGTTTAATTATAAGGGAGAAATACTACAAGGGAAGGGAATTTTCAGGGGGGAAAGCGCCAAGCCTAGCACTTGGAAGGGGCCAGGATAAGGATTTGGGATGGGACGGTGGGGAAGGAATGGTGCCCACCACTTAAATGGTCGGGGATTGAACGCCAACCTGCATAAAGTGAGACCGTCGCTCTCCCGTCCAGCCCAAGTGTTGGACAATAATACAAATAAAACCCCATTTGTAAGTAGTATCGTTGATGAAATAAGCCAAATTTCAGCTTGCAGCTATTATATGCACCAACTGAGAACAACCCAGCTGCTTACCTACCAAGAGGAACGACACTGAAACAACACACAGAAATCACAATTGCATGATGCATCAAATGAACAAATCCACAAATCCATGACGAGGATTAGAACCTGCGTCCGAGAGCATTCCAGACGCTGCCTTAATCGACTGAGCTACGACCATGTCGTAGCTCAGTCGATTAAGGCAGCGTCTGGGATGCTCTCGGACGCGGGTTCGAATCCTCGTCACGGCCCTTGTGGATTTGTGCACTGAAACAGTTTATGAAAGCCAAGTTGTGGTTTCACTGAGCTAGGTGGTTAACTAGTCGTAGCTGGTGTGACCAGAAGTCACAGGTCATTGTGAAATAGTCCATGACTGCCACTGAGGATCCAGATAACACCCACTCACTTCTCTTCCATAATTAAATTAAAACAACTCAACTAAGTGCTTCTTTTTATCTTGACTAGGGGAATCAAATATAATTTTTCAGAAGCATTGAATTACTGGGTCAGACAGGCCTAGAGAGAGACATATGGGAGTGAATTTGAAAATCTCCCTAAAAAATGTATCCAAAATCTCTTTGGATAGACCATGATAACAATAGCATTTTGTGGTGCTGAGGTTGGCTAACGTACGCAAACGTTCATTTAGATATTGTATATCAATAAATTATTGAATTAAATAAGTTAACAGTTTTGCATGTAAATTGCCAAAAAACAAATCATAGGCTGGAGGCAGGGGGATGAGAGTGCTGGACTCACTGACCCAATTGAGGCAACATGTCCTTCATGTTGCTAACAGTAGGTCCCCCCAAAATAAACGTTAAAATAGCAGCTGCAGTGCAATACTGCAAAGAGGAAAGGGTTCATAGTTTCCTCATGGTCATCACCCTGTTAAAGCCGCCCTAAAGATTGTGTAATATATAGAGAGCCAGTGGCTGAGCAGACAGAACACTGTACGCGTGATCCTGTGGTTCCGGGTTCGGTCCCGGGCGCCGGCGAGAAATAATGGGCAGAGTTTCTTTCACCCTGATGCTCCTATTACCTAGCAGTAAATATATATAGGTACCTGGGAGTTAGTCAGCTGTCACGGGCTGCTTTCTGGGGGGTGGAGGCTTGGTCAAGGACCGGGCACCGGGGACACTAAGCCCCGAAATCATCTCAAGATAACCTCAAGATAGGATGCTCATGTGCTTCCATTTCCTAGACCACCACTGCTCCCGACAGGGAGAGCCATGATGTACATCTATGTCCTCCTGAAACTACTGGTGTAGAACATACTGTTCCATAGCACTCACGGGAAAATAAGATATGTGACTCATCGAAGTATATATATCTGTTTATTCACCTATGCCACAACTCTTGGGAGTACACCTAGAAGAGAACCTAGACAAGAGAGCCCAAGCATTTACTTTAGGCTTCCACAGATTTCTCACATGCTGATCATGCCAAAAACGTATGATTTCAGAGAACGAACCCAATTTGGTAGCTGGAGAAGCTTGTTGCAAACCTGTACAGACATCCTGCACAGCACTCGAAAACGGCAGATTAAATTAGAGTGTATTCTACCATGAGCTTCATAGCTTTAATGTTTCTATGAGAGGATGGCAGGGAAGAGTAAAATGATGTCTAAGGAAGTCACTACACAACCAGAAAATGAAATATCACGGAACTTCAAGCAGTAACCAGAAAGAGATTAAGTCATGGCTAAGCAACCTACTATTGACCTATTTGTCAGATAATCCCACCCAGCATGTATCAATTAGCCCATCAGACTTGATATATGACAGACCGTTGACTCTTTTATCATTCTAGATGAGGACGTCAGACACCCCTCGTACATGGGTGATTGCGAGCTGGTGCATGGGTGACAGCGAGCTGGTGCATGGGTGACAGCGAGCTGGTGCATGGGTGACAGCGAGCTGGTGCATGGGTGACAGCGAGCTGGTGCATGGGTGACAGCGAGCTGGTGCATGGGTGACAGCGAGCTGGTGCATGGGTGACAGCGAGCTGGTGCATGGGTGACAGCGAGCTAGTGAGTGGGGTACAAGAGTATAAATATCTGATCCACATAATTAATTGGTGAAAAGACATACGGAGTAGATTTGTTATCATCATTGAGAGAGCACCATTATGGGGCAGATTCCCCTTACGATGGACTAATCACCAAACCATGTGACATCATCTTAGTGGAATGAGACTGATTGGACATTAGGTTATGCAGTCCCATCCATCTAGCCAGGGAATTTTGAGAAAAGTTAAAGCTGGATACCCAGAACATACACCACTGAGGGATGGGTACCCAGTACACACCACTGTGAGCGAAAGGTACCCTAGTACACACCAGCAGTGTAAAGTGTGACTACGACCGTCCCAAACCCGAGGAGAATCTTGGGTATCGAATTCGGTCATAGTCAAAAGTGGGTGGGGAGTCCGTAGATTAGGACGATCGTCGTCCAGGGGGATGTTGAGGGTCACAGAGGGTAAAAAGGGTAAGAGGGATGGGAGGATAAGTATGTGGGCAGGTGTACATCATCAAAGTTGATAGTGTGAGGGAGGGAGGGTAACACATGGTGTGGGAGAGGCATCGGCAGGAGGGACGTTGTGGGTCATGTAGGGGTAAAAACGGTAGAAAGACTAAGTAAGGGAGAGAGTGCACATATTGAATAGTTGTAAGATGAATATATATGAGTATGTTCCGTAGAGTTAATCGTGTGTAGATATATAGTTAAAAAACAGTATGTAGGTAGGATATGTTGAGGAGGTCTAGAGGGGTCCCCCCTATCCACTGACTGGGTAAGAGACCGTCCTATAAAGATGGGTGTTTAGGGTTAGGGCACATTAAGGAGGTTATGGGGAGAGGGGAAGGGAGGGAAGCGGGCGGTAGCTTTGAGTGATAGCGCGGGTCTCTGTTTTATGTAGTGTAAATATTTTTTACCAATTCTTTGCCTGTGGTGCGGGGTCTCCAATATATTCATGTCGGAGTTGAGAGGTGTACATGGCAGGAGATCGCAGCCACAAATGCGGGTGGGAATAAGCCGTAAACAGTGGGGTGGGGGCCATCCCCCCCCCTCCCTTCCCTTGCTTCCAGAGTGGTAATAAGCAGGGGCCACATACCCCCCCCCCCCATAGACCTGAGGAGTGTCACCACATGGCACGGCACATGGATGTGTGCAGGAGCGAGTGTTTTGAACTATTCTCTTCTTGAAGGGCGAGACGCAACTGCTAGGAATGACAGCAATACGGCGTACCATTCTCATTCCTGTCACAGCTCACACTAACACATAGCAGCAGCGGCACATAGGGCATGAGGCAGACCACATACCACGATAAAAAAGAACTGTACCAGTGTGTGGTCTTTGATGCCCCACCAATTCTCTGACTCTGGTGAGAGTCTCCACAGTGATTAGTTTTCATGAGACTCGACGGGTGTTCACGGTAGAGGTCACAGCATCCCCCTCCCCTACTCTGCTTCGAAAGTTCTAAGGATATGTGACTCATGCCAACCACACAGGTCTGAGGAGTGACACCACATGACCACATGGGGTCGCCTCTTCGAAGGTTGGGGCATAACTGCAGTGAATGTCATCAGCCTCTACCATAGTCAGCCCTGCCAACCCTTCCTCCTCCAACCACATAGCAGGGCATACCACATACTACCACCACCACACATAGGTATGATGTCTTTCATGTTGCGCGAGCTTTCCGGGGGCAGCTCGCCTCTGTAAAGTTTGTCACATAACTGGGGCTAAATGAGGCGTTACCTCCCACCACACCCGCTCCCGACCGCTCCCTCCATCACACTCAGCAGTCACTTGACACCCACAAGTTAACAGCTTACACATATTTCTCGCTATGCAGAATAATAAATAAATAAATAGTTATGAGAAATAAACCCGTTTATATATAATTTGTATCCTTTTATTATTAGTAAACACTTAAGGAGCACCGCTTGTCACTGTATTCTTATCAAATAATGACTATTGCCTTAGGAATATATCTTTTAATTTCGCTTTTGACTGTGAGTAATGAGCCTCATCGTATACCATCGTATACCGATGGAGACCTGTCAGTCTTCCTTCGATTAATGTAATGTTTTAAGTCTCTGAACTTAACGGTGTGTTTGTGAAATGGGTCACTACTCTACATATGATCAGAAATAATACTAAAAGCTTTGCATAGAACAACCTGGGGGAGGGGGGGGGGGGAGGGAGTGAGGGTATGATCATCCCCAATATCTCTCCCATCTCAGTACACCTCAAACCACCATCTCAAATGTCTGTAATGGCAAAGCTCCTGGAATTGATCTAAAATTACATATATTCTTTCAGTAGTGGAAAAACACCAACCTGCAAGTGTTCTAGTGCTGCTGCCTCCAGAAGTTATCTTTCCCACATTCAGTAAAAATGTATGTTGACGTTACCTGAGTGACTGCTTTTACTGGCAGAGATATGATTTGATTTGATAGAAGAAAATTGATGACTGGTAAACGATGAGGCTCGTTACTCAGAGTCAAAAGTTAAGGTAAAAGATCTATACCTCAGGCTATAGTCCATATTTGATACGATTAGAGACACGCGGTGCTGCTTAAGTGTTTACTAATAATAAAAGGATACAGATTATATATAAACGGGTGTACTTCTCCTAACTATTTATTTATTTATTATTTATTATTCTGTATAGCGAGACATATGTGTAAGCTGCTAACTTGTGGGTGTCAAGTGACTGCTGAGTGTGATGGGAGGGAGCGGTCAGGGAGCGGGTGTGGTGGGAGGTAACGCCTCATTTAGCCCCAGTTATGTGACAAACTTTACAGGGACGAGCCGCCCCCGAAAGGCTCTCGTGATATGGAAAATCTCATACTTATGTGTACTTACCTAATTTACCTAATTGTACTTATCTAATAGTGCTTGCGGGGGTTGAGCTCTGGCTCTTTGGTCCCGCCTCTCAACCGTCAATCAACAGGTTTACAGGTTCCTGAGCCTATAGGGCTCTATCATATCTACACTTGAAGCTGTGTATGGAGTCAGACTCCACGACATCACTTCCTAATGCAATCCATTTGTCTACTACTCTGACACTGAAAAAATTCTTTCTAACGTCTCTATGGTTCATTTAGGCACTCAATTTCCAAGTGGTATGTGGTATGCCCTGCTATGTGGTTGAAAGGGGAGGGGTTGGCAGGACTGACTATGGTAGAGGCTGATGACATTCACTGCAGTTATGCCCCAACCTTCGAAGAGGCGACCCCATGTGGTCATGTGGTGTCACTCCTCAGACCTGTGTGGCGGGCATGAGACACATATCCTTAGCACTTTCGAAGCAGAGTAGGGGAGGGGGATGCTGTGACCTCTACCATGAACACCCGTCGAGTCTCATGAAAACTAATCACTGTGGAGTCTCTCACCAGAGTCAGAGAAATTGGTGGGGCATCAAAGACCACACACTAGTACAGTTCTTTTACATTGCGGTATGTGGTGTGCCTCATGGCCTATGTGCCGCTGCTGCTATGTGGTAGTGTGAGCTGTGACAGGAATGAGTATAGGGAGCCGGTCGGCCGAGCGGACAGCACGCTGGACTTGTGATCCTGTGGTCCCGGGTTCGATCCCAGGCGCCGGCGAGAAACAATGGGCAGAGTTTCTTTCACTCTATTCCCCTGTTACCTAGCAGTAAAATAGGTACCTGGGTGTTAGTCAGCTGTCATGGGCTGCTTCTTGGGGGTGGAGGCCTGGTCGAGGACCGGGCCATGGGGACACTAAAGCCCCAAAATCATCTGAAGATAACCTGAAGATGGTACACCGTATTGCTGTCTTTTCTAGCAGTTGCATCTTGCCCTTCAAAAAGCGAGCAGTTCAAAACACTCGCTCCTGCACACATCCATGTGCCATGTGGTGACACTCCTCAGGTATATGTGGAGGGTATGTGGCCCCCGCTCCTTACCACTCTGGAAGCAAGGGAAGGGAGGGAGTGGGGTGCCCCCACCCCACTGTTTACGGCTTATTCCCACCCGCATTTGTGGCTGTGATCTCCTGCCATGTACACCTCTCGACTCCGACATGAATATATTGGAGACCCCGCACCACAGGCAAAGAATTGGTAAAAAATATTTACACAACATAAAACAGAGACCCGCGCTATCACTCAAAGCTACCGCCCGCTCCCCTCTCTTCCCCTCTCCCCATAACCTCCTTCATGTGCCCTAACCCTAAACACCCATCTTTATAGGACGGTCTCCTACCCAGTCAGGGGGTAGGAAGGACCCCCCCTCTAGACCTCCTCAACATATCCTTCCTACATACTGTTTTTTAACTATATATCTACACACGATTAACTCTACGGAACATACTCATACATATTCATCTTACAACTACTCAATATGTGCACTCTCTCCCTTACTTAGTCCTTCTACCGTTTTTACCCCTACATGACCCACAACGTCCCGCCTGCCGATGCCCGTCCCACACCATGTGTTACCCTCCCTCCCTCACACTATCAACTTTGATGATGTACACCTGTGGGAACCGACCTGTGAGATTTATATTTATTTAATTTATATGAATTTATATAGAATTTATATTTACATTAATTTGTATACTTCGATAGCAATTTGTATAATGATAAGTGGACTGTATTTCTGCAATAATCTCATAATCTCACAAATCGATCCTCTATACATTAGGGGGGGTTTATATTAATTGAATATATATGCAGCCAATCAAACTACAGTATTAACTACACATTATTAAACATTGAAGAGGTTCCTTATCTTATAGTACAGCAGGCTTTAGTCCACCAGGTATAACTAGGGTGTAGACACCACATTTTCCCTCTTTGAGGTAGCTTCCATCACCCTGGTAACTGATGCACAAAGCATGCTTCCTCGCCTTGACCTGTCAAAAGGGCGCTAGCTGTGAAGCCAGATTCCTATATATGACAGCTATATGAGAGAAACACTGTACATGGAACAATGAAGACCTGGCTTAATTACCTTTAGTTTGAGGCTACAACGTGCTCTAACCGGGACACCCTATATAATGACATTAATGGCCATAAATGAAAGATACATGGGTTTCGGAAGAACACTTAACTTGATTTGTTGACAGCGTGTTGATAATGGTACACCTTTGGTTTCCATAACACTTCGTCCAAGTAAAATTAACAGGAGCCGTATTTGCTCCCGAGAGCCTCTGTGGTCTTAGTATAAACAATGGCCGCCCCTCCTTCCTCACTCTGACGCCTGGCTTACATTGTCCATATGACAGAAAGTGATAGAAGGGTCACATTTACTCTACTTTAATATTGATAATTAAGTTAATTTATATGAGATGTTTTTATGATGGTAAAGTCCAAAGACTAATGTATTTAAGAATAATTCCCACCATAATAGGTGGTGAATTATAATAGTATGTGGTAATGATATCCCGTTTTCTATAGACGGTAATTCCACTACAAGTTACGTTTTCTATGGGTTAACTTGTTTATACAATACAGCTATTATCTGTATGATTATTAAATGGTGTCGGATTTTCCAACAACACCTGCCCACATACTTATCCTCCCATCCCTCTTACCCCTTTTACCCTCTGTGACCCTCAACGTCCCCCTGGACGACGACTGTCCTAATTTACGGACTCCCCACCCACTTTTGACTATGACCGAGTTCGATACGTGAGATTCTCCTCGGGTTTGCGACGGTCGTGGTCACACTTTACACTACTCACACCACTGTGAGGGAAGGGTACTCATTACACACCACTGTGAGGGAAGGGTACCCAGTACACACCACTGTGAGGGGACCCAATCCCTGCCAGGTCGCACCCCCTGCCAGGTCCCATCCCTTGCCAAGTCCCACCTCCTTTCTGGTCCCCACCCACTGCCAGGTCCCACCCACTGCCAGGTCCCACCCACTGCCAGAGCTCCACCCACTGCCAGAATCCCACCCCCTGCCAAGTCCCACCCCTCTTCCAGATAGCGCCCCTCTGCTATATCCACCCCCCCCCTCCCAGGTCTCGCTTAGCCCTCCATAACCCTGTTGTCCCTCTCTCTTGGCGCAAAGTGAAAGTCTCATTCTTCTGTTCACCAATCAGTAAATATGAGCTTCCCAGACTCCGAGAAGGACAAACCCACCGGCCGCCTCCAACTTTAGTTGTTCTTTAGATCCGAAGTAGTTCTTCAGTTGTGAGTATTGTTCTTATGAGACCTTAATAGTGATAACCCTATTAGGGCTCCGCCCCCCCCCCCCTAGTCACAACCTTCGCATCGCGACTATGAAGCAAGTTGGAGACCTAAAGAAATATAACTCTAAAGGGAGGTTATTGTGAATGGGATTCAGAGCGGAATAAATGCATTGGAAAGCTACAGGAAGAAAACGAAAAGTGAGTAGGATAACAGAGGAGAGGATTAAATAAGTAGGAAATATAACTGAGATTAAGGCAGTAAGGCAAGATAAAAACAGCAAAGGGTTCAGAGCGAGAGATGATAGTAAGGGCAGCAGCGTCAGAGGCCGTAAAACTCCTCAAGTCGAGACACGTAAGTGCCAGAAGTTGGAGACGGAGAGGTCCGTGGTAATCTGCACGTCTACCACAGCCAGAGGAAGGCAAAAATGTAATAACAAAAATTGAAGCCTACCTATGGAAATGAAACCTCCCGGCAGGAATGGTAGGTTTAAAAAATTCAAGAAATCGACCAGTTATTTACATTTATGAACAGCGATCCAGTTCCTTGCCAGATATATACTAGCAAGGAACATATATTTGAGGGCTGAAGAGAGGTACCATTGTTGTGTGTATTAGGCAGATGTCGAAGTAGAACAGGGAGGCAGCAAAGAAAATCAGGCAAGAAAAGCAAACGGGAAATGAACGGAGACCAGAAAATGGCGCAAACAATGAACAGGGAGAAATTAATCCTGCAGCAGAGAGTACTAGAAAGACATAGTAATGCAGCCTATTGTAATGGGAACCCATACAAATGACCTGGTAGGAGTGACTTCGTCATCATACCTCATTCCCCTATCAGATGTGAAAATGAAGCAACATGATCAACTACCCTCACAGGACAAGGAAAATATCCCAGTTGTGATGCATAGCATATAATAAGTTATGAACTTAAATACAGATGGATATACAAATTAAGGAGAAGAATTACAGGAAAGAGCAGCAGAATAACACACACTATCGCAATCGTGAAAACAAAACTGTTATAGGATATTAAATCCTCCCATGAGGATATCAAGTAATGAGAGAGAGAGAGGGTGAACAGAGAGGGAGGTGGTGTAGCCTTATTGTTAAAGATTCACTGGAACATTGAAGAAGTAAAATTATCAGAAGAATCGACCAACACGGGAACATGCTAGGAATACCAACATTGGAAGACATGATGAGAGTGGTAGACGTGATGTAAATCCAACACCAAGCAATAAAAGGTGTAAGGAAGAATGTGACAAATGCTACAAGAATTGTTAATGGAAAAGCAGCTATAGATAAAGCTAACGGAGGTGAAAGCCAGAATTCTAATACTATAGGATTTTAACGACAGGGAAACAAATTGGCAAAATAGGGACCCCCACGGGAGTGATGAGACACGGCGAGTAAAACTGGTTGACATGGTGGATGAAGGCTTTTTAAACTAATATATTACATAACCAACACGACTATGAGGAGAGGACCTACCAGCAACACTAGACCTGGCGTTTTCCTAAAATGAGGTAGATGTTGAAAGGATAAGGTATAAAATATCTAAGACCGAGCAACCACTGCATTATCGGTCAGAAATATAGTGGAGTACAAGAGTTACTCCACAATGTTACTCCACCCCTTCCACTACACTGTGATGGAGGGGGCCTGCCGTCTGAGTAGACAGCGCTCGGGATTAGTAGTCCTAGGAGTCAGGGGATCGATTCCCAGGGGAGGCGGAAGCAAATGGGCAGAGTTTCCTTCACCCTGATAAATCTGTTCACCTAGCCATAAGAAATATGCACCTGGGAGTTAGACAGCTGCTACGGGCTGCTTCCTGTGTGTGTGTGTGTGTGTGTGTGTGTGTGTGTGTGTGTGTGTGTGTGTGTGTGTGTGTGTGTGTGTGTGTGTGTGTGTGTACTCACCTATTTGTACTCACCTATTTGTGCTTGCGGGGGTTGAGCTTTGGCTCTTTGGTCCCGCCTCTCAACTGTCAATCAACTGGTGTACAGATTCCTTAGCCTACTGGGCTCTATTATATCTACATTTAAAACTGTGTATGGAGTCAGCCTCCACCACATCACTGCCTAATGCATTTCATCCGTTAACTACTCTGACACTGAAAAAGTTCCTTCTAACGTCTCTGTGGCTCATGTGAGTACTCAGTTTCCACCTGTGTCCCCTTGTTCGCGTCCCACCAGTGTTGAATAGCTCATCCTTGTTTACCCGGTCGATTCCTCTGAGGATTTTGTAGGTTGTGATCATGTCTCCCCTTACTCTTCTGTCTTCCAGTGTCGTAAGGTGCATTTCCCGCAGCCTTTCCTCGTAACTCATGCCTCTTAGTTCTGGGACTAGTCTAGTGGCATACCTTTGGACTTTTTCCAGCTTCGTCTTGTGCTTGACAAGGTACGGGCTCCATGCTGGGGCCGCATACTCCAGGTTTGGTCTTACATATGTGGTGTACAAGATTCTGAATGATTCCTTACACAGGTTCCTGAACGCTGTTCTGATGTTAGCCAGCCTCGCATATGCCGCAGACGTTATTCTTTTTATGTGGGCTTCAGGAGACAGGTTTGATGTGATATCAACTCTTAGATCTTTCTCTCTGTTCGTTTCATTAAGCACTTGATCTCCTATTCTGTATCCTGTGTTTGGCCTCCTATTTCCACTGCCTAGTTTCATTACTTTGCATTTACTCGGGTTGAACTTCAACAGCCATTTGTTGGACCATTCACTCAGTCTGTCTAGGTCATCTTGTAGCCTCCTACTATCGTCCTCAGTTTCTATCCTTCTCATAATTTTTGCATCATCGGCAAACATTGAGAGAAACGATTCTGTACCCTCTGGAAGATCATTTACATATATCAGAAACAGTATAGGTCCAAGGACTGACCCCTGCGGTACTCCACTCGTACGTCTCGCCAATCTGAGACCTCACCCCTCACACTGACTCGTTGTCTCCTGTTACTTAGGTACTCTTGTATCCAACGGAGTACCTTCCATTTCACTCCAGCCTGCATCTCTAGTTTTTTCACTAGCCTCTTGTGTGGCATGGTATCAAAGGCTTTCTGACAATCCAATGTGACGATAATCTCTTTCAAGAGAGATTGAGCCTGCTCTTCCCTTCAACGTACGTAAAAACAACAGATAATATAGAAGATATATCCAGCAAGTATCTCCAAAACGTTTTGCCCAGAGAGCAAAACGTATCCAGCACACCGGCACACCTGCTACCGCCCGCCACCGTAAACCGGCAAACTGCTTGTTCATTGCCTGCCTGTCGCTGATTGGCTGGTGTCCCGTCGCACCTGCCTTCCACCCTCCGCCACAAGTTGATGTCTGGGCTGCAGTGGCCCAGAGTCGTCAGAATATTCCAGTGCTCCTTGCAGTTGACATCTCTCGTTGGTAGACTAAGCCTTGGCTTTCGTGTACTAAGGGAGGTGGCAGCTCGAAGCCAATATTCCAGCATCATTATTATTTATTTTGCTATAACTCACTTGTCTTAACGTAACTTTTCATTTGCCAGTGATTATTCATATTATTTTGTTTGTTGACTTGTCTTTTATATTTTACACTTAATTTTATTCATATCTTGTTTTTCTAACGTAATTAAAATTTCATTGTTAAATTTACTTGTGTTTTGTGTGTCTTCCCATTACCTTACCACAGACGAAAGTTCCAGCTTTTCTCTTTTTTTTTTTTTTAATGTGACGAGGCCCTGCCCCTAGCTTTTGAAACAGCCGAACACCAACGCTTTACCGTCACACCAAAAATATGCAGTCTGCCCACCCTTCTCTTTCTTGCCTTATTTTTGTTGCCTGGTAGTAGAATTCAAGTAACCCTGTGAGGCAGGACCTGCCATCCCTGAATCCATGTTGATGCTGTGTTACAAAGTTCTTTCGCTCCAGGTACTCCACTAGCTTTCTTCGCACAATCTTCTCCATCATCTTGCATGGTATGCAGGTTAGGGACACTGGCCTGTAATTCAGTTCCTCCTGTCTATCCCCTTTCTTGTATATCGGGAGTACGTTAGCTGCTTTCCAAATTTCTGGCAGTTCCCCTGTTGCCAGTGATTTGTTATACACCATGGAGAGCGGGAGGCACAGTTCTTCTGCTCCTTCCTTTAGTATCCAAGGGGAGATTCCATCTGGGCCTATAGCCTTTGTCACATCCAATTCTAGTAAACACTTCCTTACTTCCCCGCTGGTAATCTCAAACTCTTCCAGTGGTTCCTGGTTAGCTATTCCCTCTCTTATCTCTGGGATTTCTTCTTGCTCTAAGGTGAAGACCTCTTGGAATTTCTTATTCAGTTCCTCACACACTTCCTTGTCGTTTGTAGTGAATCCTTCTGCCCCAATCTTTAATTTCATAACCTGTTCCTTTACTGTTGTTTTTCTCCTGATGTGGCTATGCAGCAATTTAGGCCGAGTCTTTGCCTTGCTTGCGATGTCATTTTCGTATTGTCTTTCTGCCTCTCTTCTCATCCTGACATATTCATTCCTGGCATTCTGGTATCTTTCTCTGCTCTCCAGTGTCCTGTTATTCCTATAGTTTCTCCATGCCCTTTTACTTTGCTGCTTAGCTAGCCTACATCTCTGATTAAACCATGGGTTTCTCATCTTCATTTCACTGTTTTCCTTTTGGACTGGGACAAACTTGTTTGCTGCGTCCTTGCATTTTTGCGTGATGTATTCTATCATATCTTGGGCCGTCTTTTCCCTGAGCTCTGTTTCTGTGTGTGTGTATGCGTGTGCATTCACCTATTCACCTAGTTGTGTTTGCGGGGGTTAAGCTTTCCTCTTTCGGCCCGCCTCTCAACTGTCAATCAACTGTTTACTAACTATTTTTTTCTCCACACCACACACCCCAGGAAGCAGCCCGTGACAACTGACTAACTCCAAGGTACCTATTTACTGCTAGGGAACAGGGGCATTCAGGGTGAAAGAAACTTTGCCCATTTGTTTCTGCCTGGTGCGGGAATCGAACCCGCACTACAGAATTACGAGCCCTGCGCGCTATCCACCAAGCTACCAAGCCCCACCTGTGTGTGTGTGTGTGTACTCACCTAGTTGTGCTCACTTAGTTGTGCTTGCGGGGGTTGAGCTCTGGCTCTTTGGTCCCGCCTCTCAACCGTCAATCAACAGGTGTACAGGTTCCTGAGCCTATTGGGCTCTATCATATCTACACTTGAAACTGTGTATGGAGTCAGCCTCCACCACATCGCTTCCTAATGCATTCCATTTGTCAACCACTCTGACACTAAAAAAGTTTTTTCTAATATCTCTGTGGCTCATTTGGGAACTCAGTTTCCACCTGTGTCCCCTAGTGCGTGTGCCCCTTGTGTTAAACAGCCTGTCTTTATCAACCCTGTCGATTCCCTTGAGAATCTTGAATGTGGTGATCATGTCCCCCCTAACTCTTCTGACTTCCAACGAAGTGAGGTTTAATTCCCGTAGTCTCTCCTCGTAGCTCATACCTCTCAGCTCGGGTACTAGTCTGGTGGCAAACTTTTGAACCTTTTCCAGTTTAGTCTTATGCTTGACTAGATATGGACTCCATGCTAGAGCCGCATACTCCAGGATTGGTCTGACATATGTGGTATATAATGTTCTGAAAGATTCCTTACACAAGTTTCTAAAGGCCGTTCTTATGTTAGCCAACCTGGCATATGCTGTTGATGTTATCCTCTTGATATGAGCTTCAGGGGACAGGTCTGGCGTGATATCAATCCCCAGGTCTTTCTCTCTCTCAGACTCTTGAAGTATGTCATCTCCCAAATGATACCTTGTATCTGGTCTCCTGCTTCCTACCCCAATCTTCATTACATTACATTTGCTTGGGTTAAACTCTAACAGCCATTTGTTCGACCATTCCTGCAGCTTGTAAAAGTCTTCTTGAAGCCTCAAGCTGTCCTCCTCTGCTTTAATCCTTCTCAAAATTTTGGCGTCGACAGCAAACATTGAGAGGAATGAGTCTATACCCTCTGGGAGATCATTTACGTATATCAGAAACTGGATAAGTCCAAGTACAGAGCCCTGTGGGACTCCACTGGTGACTTCACGCCAGTCTGAGGTCTCACCCCTCACTGTAACTCTCTGCTTCCTATTGCTTAGGTACTCCCTTATCCATTGGAGCGCCCTACCAGTTACTCCTGCCGGTTTCTCCAGCTTATGCATCAACGTTTTATGGGGTACTGTGTCAAAGGCTTTCCGACAGTCCAAAAAAATGCAGTCCGCCCATCCTTCTCCTTCTTGCTTAATCTTTGTCACCTGATCGTAGAATTCTATCAAGGCTGTAAGGCAAGATTTACCCTCCCTGAACCCATGTTGATGGGTTGTCACGAAGTCTCTTCTCTCCAGATGTGTTACTAGGTTTTTTCTCACAATCTCCTCCATCACCTTGCATGGTATACAAGTCAAGGACACTGGCCTGTAGTTCAGTGCCTCCTGTCTGTCACCCTTTTTGTATATTGGTACTACATTAGCAGTCTTCCATATTTCTGGTAGGTCCCCCGTTTCCAGTGACCTACTATACACTATGGAGAGTGGTAAGCAAAGTGCTCCTGCACACTCTTTCAATACCCATGGCGAGATTCCGTCCGGCCCAACAGCTTTTCCCATATCCAGCTCCAATAGGTGCTTCTTGACCTCATCTCTTGTAATTTCGAACCTATCCAAGGCCACCTGGTTTGCTGCCACCTCTTCTAGCGCCGTGACATCTCCCTCTTCTATTGTGAAGACCTGGAACCTTTTGTTGAGTTCTTCACACACCTCGTTGTCATTCTCTGTGTACCTGTCCTCGCCCACCCTAAGTTTCATCACCTGTTCCTTCACTGTTGTCTTCTTCCTCATGTGATTGTGTAGTAGCTTTGGTTCGGTCTTGGCTTTATTAGCTATATCATTTTCATACCTTTTCTCAGCTGCTCTTCTCACACTGACATACTCGTTCCTGGTTCTCTGGTATTTCTCTCTACTTTCTGGTGTTCTGTTATTACGGAAGTTCCTCCATGCCCTTTTGTTCAGCTCTTTTGCTTTCATACATTCCCTATTAAACCACGGATTCTTCCTTTGCTTCTCTGTTTTTTCCTGTCGGGCTGGGACAAACCTGCTTACAGCCTCGTGACATTTTTGGGTGACATAGTCCATCATGTCTTGTACGGACTTGGTTCCGAGTTCTGTATCCCAATGTATATCCCATAGGAATTTATTCATCTCCTCATAGTTTCCCTTTCGGTACGCCAGCCCTTTGGTTCCCAGTTCTTTTTTGGGGGTGATAATTCCCAGCTCAACCAGGTACTCAAAGCTCAATACACTATGATCACTCATTCCCAATGGGGCTTCCAACTTAACTTCCCTTATATCCGACTCATTTAGGGTAAATATCAGATAAAGCAAGACTGGTTCATCCCCTCCTCTCATTCTTGTCGGTCCCTTGACGTGTTGACTTAAAAAGTTTCTTGTTGCCACATCCAGCAGCTTAGCTCTCCATGTGTCTCGGCCTCCACGTGGGTCTCTGTTCCCCCAATCTATCTTCCCATGGTTGAAGTCTCCCATGATTAGAAGTCTGGATCCGTTCCTGCTAGCCACAGAAGCTGCTCTCTCTATTATATTGATGGTGGCCAAGTTGTTTCTATCATATTCCTGTCTGGGTCTTCTGTCATTCGGTGGGGGGTTATATATGACTACTATTATAATTTTCTGTCCCCCAGTTGCTATGGTGCCTGAAATGTAGTCACTGAAACCTTCACAGTTCTAAATTACCATCTCTTCGAAACTCCAACCTTCTCTTAGTAGCAAAGCTACACCACCTCCTCCTCTCCCTTCTCTCTCTTTCCTCACTACATAGTAGCCCTGTGGAAACACTGCGTTTGTTATGATTTTCGATAGCTTTGTTTCTGTGAGTGCTATTATGTCTGGGTTTTCTTCTATTGCCCATTCTCCAAGTTTACTTGTTTTATTTGTAATCCCATCTATGTTAGTGTACATCGCCTTGAAGCTCACTTTCTTCTGTTCATTTTCATGTCCCTTTCTTGGCGAGCATTCTGCTGGTGTGGGAAGCTGTTCCGTGGGTGAGAAGATCTGTGAGGTGATTTGCAGGGTCTCAGATGGTTTTTGGGGTGGGGGGTGGGGGTTTAAGGGAAGGGGGGGACAGGTAGGGTGTGGGTTAAGGAGATAGGGAGGACATGGAGGATACGGGGTGAGGGGGGGAGGATGGGTAGGGAGGGTATGGGATGAAGGGGAAGGGAGGGACAGGGGGGGGACAGGGGGGGGGGGAAGGTGGGAGGGGGTCATGATGGGAATGGGGATGGGGTGTCAAGGTCAGAATGGGGTGGGGGGGGGGGGGAGGGAGAGTTGGATGGGGGCAGGTAGGGTGAGGGGAAGGGAGGGTTTCTATACAGAGGGGAGTGGTGGTTTTGCCCTCCCCTCTGGTGTTGCTGGGAAGCTGGTTTTGGGTTCTCCTCTTGTCTCTGGGACTGTTGTGTTGGGGGCTGTGATTTCCTGATTTGCTCCTCTCTCCCTGCTTCCTTCCTCCTTGTGTGTGTGTATGTGTGTGTGTGTGTGTGTGTGTGTGTGTGTGTGTGTGTGTGTGTGTGTGTGTGTGTGTGTGTGTGTGTGTGTGTGGGAAATATATAAGTTGATTGATTGACAGTTGAGAGGCAAGCCCAAAGAGCCAGAGCTCATCCCCCGTAAGCACAACTAGATGACCACTATGTACATCGTACATAGTGGAGCTCAGTAGTTAAACAAGGTGACCTGTTGAAGAAGACGAAGGATTACTGACATGAAGACTTCATAAAGATGAAGGATTTTCTCTCTGAGATCCAAGGGTAAAGAGCACTGAAAGAAAAGATAGCGAATGAGGTGATGGAATTCATTGCTCAAGAATAAGCCAATGTGATGGAGTAGTTCATACCACGAAAAAGAAAAAGGTCAAAACCCTTAATCCAAGAGGCAAAGAAGAGAAGCTAAGGAAAGGACATACACCTGGGATAAGTATAGAAGACAATATAGAAACATTAAGGAGAACACAAAATTAACACCTGAGTATGAAGAGATCCTAAGAGGTAATTTTAAAATTACATTGAAACACAAGCTTCAACCAACTCAAGATAAGGAGAAAGATAACCATCGTATAGGCTAAGGATGTGAGAAAATAGGTTGAAAGCAACGCCTGATAACATTGTAATAACTGTAGAAGAGGTAAAAAAAAAAATTGGACGAACTACATGAAACAAGATCAAAGTGACCAGATTTAATCTCACCATGGCTGCAGAAGTTGTTTATCACCCCCATCTAAGCTTTATAATAAAATACTCAAACAGGAAATATCCTAGAATTCTAGGTTAAAGGAAAAAAATTGTCCCAATATTCAGAAAAGAGGACAGACATGGGGCACTAGCTTACAGACAAGTATCATTAACAAGTTTTTAATGAAAAGTAGTGATAAAGAAAGTAATCAAGTTCAGAATGATTAATAACCAGAAGAGAACCAGCTTTGTAAAATAATGACTATATGGATGGGGAAATGGGAAGCCGTGCCTGACAAACTTGATCGAGCTGTATGACGGTTTCTAAAAATTGGAAAAGGGAGGCTAAGTAGATTGTATTTTGCTTGATTGTAAAAATAAATTGACATGGTTTCTCTCTAAAGGCTGATTTACAAGATGGAGAAGCAATCTGGGATAACTAAGACGCCCAGCTGGCCAAGGGGGTATCTAAATGATTGGAAGCTAAGACTAACAGTCAGAGAAGACGTTTCGAACTAGAAGAAATAACAAGTAGAGTTCAATAAAGCTCGGTCCTCTGACCACTTCTCTTCCCAAGCTATATGAGCGACCTATCCTAGTGAGGAATATATAACTACATATCAGTATTTGCTGATGATGCTAAGCAAATGAGGAATATAAAATAAGAGGAGGAGGGCCGCAGAAAGTTACAGGAGGACCATGATAATTCCAACAAGGGTAAGGTATTTGGCCCCTCGCTTACTTGGCATACTTGACACTTGGACCTTCGCTTACTTGGCATACTTGACACTTGGACCTGCGCTTACTTGGCATACTTGACACTTGGACCTGCGCTTACTTGGCATACTTGACACTTGGACCTGCGCTTACTTGGCATACTTGACACTTGGCCCGTCACTTACTTGGCATACTTGACACTTGGACCCGCGCTTACTTGGCATACTTGACACTTGACCCGTCACTTACTTGGCATACTTGACACTTGGACCCGCGCTTACTTGGCATACTTGACACTTGGACCTTTGCTTACTTGGCATACTTGACACTTGGACCCTCGCTTACTTGGCATATTTGACACTTGGACCCTCGCTTACTTGGCATATTTGACACTTGGACCCCTCGCTTACTTGGCATACTTGACACTTGGACCCTCGCTTACTTGGCATACTTGACACTTGGACCCTCGCTTATTTGGCATACTTGACACTTGGACCCTTGCTTACTTGGCATACTTGACACTTGCACCCTCGCTTACTTGGCATACTTGACACTTGCACCCTCGCTTACTTGGCATACTTGACACTTGCACCCTCGCTTACTTGGCATACTTGACACTTGCACCCTCGCTTACTTGGCATACTTGACACTTGGACCCTCGCTTACTTGGCATACTTGACACTTGCACCCTCGCTTTCTTGGCATACTTGACACTTGGACCCTTGCTTACTTGGCATACTTGACACTTGCACCCTCGCTTTCTTGGCATACTTGACACTTAGAAGCTCACTTACTTGGCATACTTGACACCTGAACCCTGCACGTTGCTAATACTTTTATTGTTGTCATCACTACTCATTTTGTCATCACTACTACTGTTGTCTTAACTACTGCTGTCATTACTACTGTGATTACTAATTAATACTGACATTACAAATTAATAATGACATTACTAATACTGTTGATATTACTATTGCTGATGCTATAGATACTGTTGTTGTCATCACTACTGTTCTTTTCATCGTTACTACTGTTGTCATTACTATTATTGTTGTCATTGCTACTAGTGACATCAATCATCACTAATGTGAGGACCAGGGTAAGGGTGGGGCTGGGGGGGGGGGGGGGAGGGTTTTTTAAAGTAACGTGGTAACGTTGCTGTTTGTGACTGTACGTTCAGAGGAAGAGAGACTGACAGACCCGAGCAACGTCGGAGATACTCCCTTAGTCACTTAAATTGTATACAAAATGCTTTTAATTTATCTATAAAAGTAAATAGTGATTTAGACTGCCGTACACCTGGTCATTTACAGCCACAAATGTGTCCATTTGTTGGTTAGGAATGACTCCCTCTCAACTAATCTAATTTCTCAAGGTAAATATTGTAGGAGAGCAGAAACAGTGAGCCGATGCAACCACTTGGGCTGGACGGTAGAGCGACGGTCTCGCTTCATGCAGGTCTGCGTTCGATCCCCGACCATCCAAGTAGTTGGGCACCATTCGTTTCCCCCCGTCCCATCCCAAATTGTTATCCTGTGCCATATATAGTCGTAATGGCTTGGCCCTTTTCCGTGATAGTTCCTCTTCCCCTCCCTTTCCAACAACTTTTGGCCTGATGTTTGAGGCTGGAGGGAGCTGACCCCAAGCGCCGAGGACAGCCAGCGTGCAGCAGAATAATGAAACATGCAGATGAGAGCCGTCAAAGTTATGAAGCCTTGTTTACATAATATCTCTGAGTGCAAAGTTAATTAAACGTTGCATCGATAAGTGTGGAGAGCCTCAAGACGGCGGGTGAGAGGGTGATGACTGACAGACGAGAGTGACGAGACAGGTGGGTGTGTGTTTTAGACAGTGGTCCGTGTATACTGCCATATGAACACAACACAAACCATTCAGGATAAATAGGGGCTTTAGACGGTCAATGTGTTGATGTTTGACAAAGAGAAACACATTAGGTATTCGGGTGATTGTCTCAATCTAAACAAACATCGGCAGGGCACAATGATGAGGCACAATAACGTGGTTGAAGAATATTGACCAAATCACACACTAGAACATGAAAAGACGACGACGTTTCGGTCCGTCCTGGACCAAGTCGATTGTAATCATGGTCCAGGACGGACCGAAACGTAGTACTTTTTTCATCTTGTAGTGTGTGGTTTGCTCAACAAGACTCGAATATACATTTGTTATGGTCGATGGTTGTATGGCCGCTGACGGGTGATATAAGTGAATTGTCAGCAGAAAGCGCTAAGCCAGTTTTGCTCACAGACAGGAATCAAGCTCATACCCGCATTGTGAACGGTATTTAAGCGGCATCAGACATACAACAGACGGTATAAAAAAATCCTGAATGCACTATCACTGTAGACGGTATCTATATGGTCACAGACAGACAGAGGAAACAAATGAATCAGCAGAAGTGTCTAGACTGACACACAGACCATTCATAAAACACACGTTTTATGAGCCCAGTAGGCTCTGGAATCTGTACACCAGTTGGTTGACAGCTGAGAGGCGGGACCAAAGAGCCAAAGCTCAACCCCTGCAGACACAATTAGGTGTGTACAATTAGGTGAGTAAAATTAGGTGAGTACGTGACTGTAGACGGTAGAAGACACATATGTACCACATATGTACATATACCGGGACCAATGAGCCTAAGCTCAACCCTGCATGCACAACTAGGCGAGTACTTAGGACAGAGGATAAAATAACACATGGCATCAATGGCCAGCATTATACACATTGTTTCTGCAACGCATTCAGTTTAAAACTAAATAGTTTGCCAAAACTATTCAGAGAGAGAGAGAGAGAGAGAGAGAGAGAGAGAGAGAGAGAGAGAGAGAGAGAGAGAGAGAGAGAGAGAGAGAGAGAGAGAGAGAGAGAGAGATAGAGAGAGAGAGAGATAGAGAGATAGAGAGATAGAGAGATAGATAGAGAGATAGAGAGAGAGAGAGAGATGGAGAGAGAGAGAGAGAGAGAGAGAGAGAGAGAGAGAGAGAGAGAGAGAGAGAGAGAGAGAGAGAGAGAGAGAGAGAGAGAGAGAGATAGAGAGATAGAGAGATAGAGAGATAGATAGAGAGATAGAGATAGAGATAGAGAGAGATAGAGAGAGATAGAGAGAGATAGAGAGAGATAGAGAGATAGAGAGAGATAGAGAGATAGAGATAGAGAGTGATAGAGAGAGATAGAGAGAGATAGAGAGAGAGACAGATGGAGATAGAGAAATAGAGAGAGATAGAGACAGAGAGAGAGACAGATGGAGATAGAGAAATAGAGAGAGATAGAGACAGAGACAGAGACAGATGGAGATAGAGAGAGAGAGATAGTGTGACGGTGTTCCCCCCCCTTATAATTCTCCCACGCCTGCAGTAAGAGTCATGTCTACTTTTCCCAAGCGTTCTCTACGTTGCAGGCTACAATTTGATATATGGGAGAGAGTGAAGTGTTCTCGGAGAGCCGAGAAATTTGTGAAATAGTAATGTTTTGGCCTGTGGTTTAGGCCCTTTAGGGAGCCAAGATGGCGCTGGCCTCTCTGATCTCCCGCCAAAACCGTGTGACGTCAGTGGCACCGGATTGGTCACCGACAGCAATGTGGCACCGGGAGCCAATGAAAACCTCCCATAGTAAAAGTGACGTCACGAAGGAAGGGGGTCCGGCCAGCGCGCCGGGCTGGCGCCATCAGTCAAACACGACACGTCATAGAGGTCGGACGTGCGACGAGTGGTCCTATCTGTCGGACAGCTGTTTCCCACTACCGTGGATTTACGCGTCACCTGAAGTCCGCCAGTACTCTGAGAAGTCTTCCCTAGTTCATGTGTTGAACCAGAAGAGGGAATTGACGGTTATTTGAGCAACAAGTGCTCCAGTCAGGTACTGTGCCAGTAGCAGTGAAGCCGTGCAGTGACGTATATTGACGTCTGTGGCAATTCACCAGTTTGTGACAGCGTAGTGGCTGACAGAGCCACTGGGTAGCTGAGGAAGAGAGGACTATTTGGGGAAACCGGACGACTGTAGCTGAGACGTAGGCGACAGCCGTTGCTGGGAGAAGACGACGGCCAGGAGACCGACTCCAACCTTCAAGAAGTCAAGGAGGAGGACGGACCTGCAGTGAGGAGGCACGGAGACGACGCGCTAAACGGTGGGACGACGAGAGGCTCTGGTAGGACACGACGACGTGTAGTGTGGGGGCGTTCCCGACACGAGGACCAGGAGCTACATCTCGACTTTCATCGGAGGATAGGGTGAAGTAGGTGGTTCTAGTTCCCTCCCCATTCCCCTTTAGTTAGCTATATTATTTGGCTATATTATCTAGCCCGAAGATTTTATATGTCGTGAGCAAGTCTCACCTATGTCACGGTGAAGCACCAGTGTGCTAGACAGTACTATCAAGAGTACTTGTAATATTCATGTTGATTATTGGTGTGTACAGGCACCAGGAACCAGTGATAAATTTACTGTGTTGTGTATATCTTTCTATAGATTTTGATATGAACATATAGTGGTAAATTATATATAAGATTATGCCAGTATGTGGAGGTTAGGCTATGTGCCCAGAAACTATTTATTTTCCATGTATTGATGATTGATTTATATACCATATATATGTCTGTTCATTCAGTGAATAATCATTTGTGAGTACAGTGAATTATTGCGTTATCGCCCACGAGAGAAAGTACTGAAAACTCCAGGGTTAATATTTCATAATATATGGTTGAGTGAAGAACAATGTAAAGCCATTACAGTGAATCATTATAGCATTGATTGTAGAAAAGACGGTTTGAGCCTGAGTACAGTGTAACTGAGTAATACGGTTTATTTGTGCAAATATCGAGTGTGCGAGTTTCTAGTAATATTGGAAAATTTAAAGGAACAGCGCGCGTGAATCTAGAAAACAAGCAAAGTTCGCGCGGAGAGGCCATTGCGATCAGCTGTTCTTGACACTTGATGAGGAGGGGGAGAGTGTTGCCCTCTAGTGATCGCATAATATCCGTGGGAATTACCGGCCGAGTCAGGATCAGTTGATTTCATGATTATTGTGTGGCCTTGTGACATCTTTCATACATTTTAAGTAAAATACAAAACTCTCTTTGTGTTTTATCATCCCCTCCATTGATCTTGTGGCTATACTATACCTGTAAGCATAGAGCGATAACAATAAGTACCTGCCTGATTCCTGATCTTTGAGTGTGACCTTGCCAAGGCTACCACTGAATACACCAGTCCACTGAGGGTGTTACTGGCCACCTTAAACACCAGTTGGCGATCTTGTGTTTAACCGTAGAGCCCTATTGTTGGGGAGGGCACACGACAGTCGAGGTGAACGAGTCGTGTTCTCACTCTTTCTTAATAAGAGGCCGTTAAGATTGACTGGGAGACTCTCCTGGCGTGCAGTGGCGCCGTGAGGATCGAGGGAAGACCCGCAGGGCTACGGTGAGTTACCTTGAGCATAACTATTGCTCACCCCAGACTAGAGAATAATAGAGAGGTGGAAACCCCAACATTGGCGACCTCGCCAGGATTTATATCGGAGTAAAGGTTGCAGTGGTACTTGGCAGTGGTGTTAGAGATCAGGTGAAGGTTATCACTCGTAGCACAAGATGGAGGATGATAAAGTAGCAAGGTTTATTGACTCTAGAGACGAACAGGTGCTGGAAGAGTGCACCAAGGCACAGTTACAGGCTATAGCGGATCATTTTGGAATAAAGCTGAAATCTGCCAGAGTTGGTGAAAGAAGACTAGAGATAATGGCTCAGCTAAAGGCTCGAGACGAAGCTTTGGGGGAGGAACGGCCCCAAACACCTGCCAGTGAGGGTGAACACCTGAGTATTGGTGGAAGCAGCAGGGGATCCAGCGGCAGCAGGCACAGCATTAAGCTGGAAATAATGAAGCTGCAGCTAGAGGCACAGCAGCGCAAAGAAGAGCGAGAAGCAGAGGCACAGCAGCGCAAAGAAGAGCGAGAAGCGCAGCAGCGTAAAGAAGAGCGAGAAGCAGAAGCGCAGCTGAGGAGAGAAGAAGCACAGCAGCGCAAAGAAGAACAAGAGCGAGAAGCACAGATGAAGCGTGAAGAGGGAGAAGCACAGCTGCGCCGGGAAGAGCAAGAGCGAGAAGCACAGCTGCGCCGGGAAGAGCAAGAACGAGAAGCACAACTACGCAGGGAAGAACATGAGCAAGAAGTTAGGCTGAGACAAATGGAAATAGAAGCCAACCAGGAGGTGGAGCTGAAGCGAGCTGAACTGGGACTAGGTGCCCCTGCCCCGCCACAGGAAGACCGACGAGTGAGGGAACGAGACCTGCCGGTCTTTGTGCCTAGTGAAGCCGAAAGTTTCTTCGATCACTTTGAGAGAGTTGCTGCTATGAAGAGGTGGCCGAGGGCGGAGTGGGCGGAGTTGGTCCAAGGGAGGCTCACAGGGGAAGCTCGCCAAGCCTTCACTATGCTCGACTTCCAAGAATGCACTAACTACGATGCGGTAAAACGAGCTGTGCTCCGTTCCTTTAAGCTCACGCCAGAGTGTTACAGAAAGAGGTTTAGAGAATGTACCCGGTTGCCAGGAAAATCGTATGCGGAGACGGCGAGGGACATTGAAAGAAAACTCCTTAAGTGGCTGGACTCTGAAGAAGCAAGGTCGGTCGAAGAGGTCAAGGAACTAATGGCCATGGAAAAGTTTATGTCCGTGCTCTCTCCTGAGATCAGGATGAGGGTAAAGGAGGCGGACATAAAGGACCTGAGGGCCGCAGCCGACCGGGCCGACATGCTAGAGGAAGCCCTACGCCCACGCCGAGAGGGACAGAACCGACCACCCGCATACGTCGGAAACGATCGGAGTTATAGAAGGACGGATGGATGGAGGACAGGAACGAGTTCTCCCAAGTCCCATTTCTCAAGTTGGAACACCCGAGGATCGAAAGGTGCTGTAGCGCCGATAGAGGAGAACCAAGCTGAGAGCTCGGGAACTGTTACTGCAGGGAAAGAAACGACAAGTGAGGCGGGAAAGACACAGGGTGTGACGGTCTCTGGAGGCAGTGCTAAGGCGAGCGGTGGCGGATGGTCTCCGCCGAGGGGCCGCTGCTACAACTGCGGGATACCCGGACACGTCGCGCGGGAGTGCAGACGCCCGAAGCAGCGGGGACACGTTGCTTTAGTGATGTTCGAGGACCAGAGGGCCGAGGGAGTGCGGGATGAACCCGTGCTGAATGGGGAGAAGAAAGTTCACCCATTTATGTGTCAAGGAACCGTAAGGATGGGGGTCGCAGACCCCATCCCAGTGAAGATGCTAAGAGATACCGGGGCTGACTTTACCCTGGTAAGTGAAACCCTGTTCCCCGAGGGATACGAAAGTACCAGTGTGGGGGTGGCTAGTGTGGCCACTGTGGGAGGCCCAGTGAGGATGCCCCTACACCAGGTAACTTTAAATTCCGAATATGGCTGCCAGACCCTAGAGGTGGGAGTCTGTACATCAATGCCCAAGATGGAGGCACAGGTCATCTTGGGGAATGACGCATGTGGAGGATACGTCCTCCCGCATCTCATGAAAGGCGAAGAGTGCCCAGAACAACACAAGGAGACAGGCGAAGAGTTGAACGTCTGTGGGGACGAGAAGGGAATCGCACTGGTGGCGATCCCAGTTTGTACTGTGACACAGAGACAACGCGAAGAACAAGGAGGTGGTGGATCTGATGAGGCTGAGGAGTCGACTGACAGCCTGGGAACAGATCACCTCTGCGTAGGACCCAGAGAACGAGTGGAGGGCGAGAGTAGCCCGAATGGTGAGTTGCAGGTGACACTCACCAGTTCTCCAGGGGTAAGCCGCACTCGTCTCGGAGAGTTACAGCAGGGGGAGGTCCCCGAATTGTTTAGTAAGGCCGAAGGAGGACGTGTGGGTCCTGAGAAGGCTTACTTTCCATTTATATATATTATATATGCCATGCTATTCATGATGAAGGAACGATGGACACCAGGAGCGACCGTGGGAACGGTGAATAAATATGTCCAGAAGTTCAAAGAACGTCTCACTAGAGCGAAGAAACTGGCTAGGAAACTCCTGAAGAAGGCGCAACGTAAGATGTCGAAGTGGTTCGACAGGAGAGATGCGCAGAGGGATTTTCAGGCCGGATCCAAAGTATTGGTTGTGCTGCCAGGTAAAGGTAGAGTGACCAGGTCGCGGTTCAAGAGACCATACCGAGTGCTGCGACGGTTGGGTCCAGTGTCGTACGAGATTGGGAAGCCGGATGGACCCCGGAAGAAACAGGTGTGTCGCATGGACCGCCTGAGACCTTTCTTCACTGTGGAAGGAAGAGCCGCCAAGCAGGACGGAACGTATACCCGAGAAACCCAGCGGAAGACGGGTCTGAGTGTACCGAGGGACCGAGAACTCCCGGAGGAGGAAAGTAAGTGGTCCAGGGCGGACGGCACCAGTCTCACCCGCACTGAGAGTCTGACAAGGATCAAGGTCAAGCACATCAAGGGGAAGGACCACGTAGTAGCGGATGCCCTATCCCGCATCCACTAACCAGACATGACTCTTATTTTAAGGGGAGGGGTATGTGACGGTGTTCCCCCCCCTTATAATTCTCCCACGCCTGCAGTAAGAGTCATGTCTACTTTTCCCAAGCGTTCTCTACGTTGCAGGCTACAATTTGATATATGGGAGAGAGTGAAGTGTTCTCGGAGAGCCGAGAAATTTGTGAAATAGTAATGTTTTGGCCTGTGGTTTAGGCCCTTTAGGGAGCCAAGATGGCGCTGGCCTCTCTGATCTCCCGCCAAAACCGTGTGACGTCAGTGGCACCGGATTGGTCACCGACAGCAATGTGGCACCGGGAGCCAATGAAAACCTCCCATAGTAAAAGTGACGTCACGAAGGAAGGGGGTCCGGCCAGCGCGCCGGGCTGGCGCCATCAGTCAAACACGACACGTCATAGAGGTCGGACGTGCGACGAGTGGTCCTATCTGTCGGACAGCTGTTTCCCACTACCGTGGATTTACGCGTCACCTGAAGTCCGCCAGTACTCTGAGAAGTCTTCCCTAGTTCATGTGTTGAACCAGAAGAGGGAATTGACGGTTATTTGAGCAACAAGTGCTCCAGTCAGGTACTGTGCCAGTAGCAGTGAAGCCGTGCAGTGACGTATATTGACGTCTGTGGCAATTCACCAGTTTGTGACAGCGTAGTGGCTGACAGAGCCACTGGGTAGCTGAGGAAGAGAGGACTATTTGGGGAAACCGGACGACTGTAGCTGAGACGTAGGCGACAGCCGTTGCTGGGAGAAGACGACGGCCAGGAGACCGACTCCAACCTTCAAGAAGTCAAGGAGGAGGACGGACCTGCAGTGAGGAGGCACGGAGACGACGCGCTAAACGGTGGGACGACGAGAGGCTCTGGTAGGACACGACGACGTGTAGTGTGGGGGCGTTCCCGACACGAGGACCAGGAGCTACATCTCGACTTTCATCGGAGGATAGGGTGAAGTAGGTGGTTCTAGTTCCCTCCCCATTCCCCTTTAGTTAGCTATATTATTTGGCTATATTATCTAGCCCGAAGATTTTATATGTCGTGAGCAAGTCTCACCTATGTCACGGTGAAGCACCAGTGTGCTAGACAGTACTATCAAGAGTACTTGTAATATTCATGTTGATTATTGGTGTGTACAGGCACCAGGAACCAGTGATAAATTTACTGTGTTGTGTATATCTTTCTATAGATTTTGATATGAACATATAGTGGTAAATTATATATAAGATTATGCCAGTATGTGGAGGTTAGGCTATGTGCCCAGAAACTATTTATTTTCCATGTATTGATGATTGATTTATATACCATATATATGTCTGTTCATTCAGTGAATAATCATTTGTGAGTACAGTGAATTATTGCGTTATCGCCCACGAGAGAAAGTACTGAAAACTCCAGGGTTAATATTTCATAATATATGGTTGAGTGAAGAACAATGTAAAGCCATTACAGTGAATCATTATAGCATTGATTGTAGAAAAGACGGTTTGAGCCTGAGTACAGTGTAACTGAGTAATACGGTTTATTTGTGCAAATATCGAGTGTGCGAGTTTCTAGTAATATTGGAAAATTTAAAGGAACAGCGCGCGTGAATCTAGAAAACAAGCAAAGTTCGCGCGGAGAGGCCATTGCGATCAGCTGTTCTTGACACTTGATGAGGAGGGGGAGAGTGTTGCCCTCTAGTGATCGCATAATATCCGTGGGAATTACCGGCCGAGTCAGGATCAGTTGATTTCATGATTATTGTGTGGCCTTGTGACATCTTTCATACATTTTAAGTAAAATACAAAACTCTCTTTGTGTTTTATCATCCCCTCCATTGATCTTGTGGCTATACTATACCTGTAAGCATAGAGTGATAACAATAAGTACCTGCCTGATTCCTGATCTTTGAGTGTGACCTTGCCAAGGCTACCACTGAATACACCAGTCCACTGAGGGTGTTACTGGCCACCTTAAACACCAGTTGGCGATCTTGTGTTTAACCGTAGAGCCCTATTGTTGGGGAGGGCACACGACAGTCGAGGTGAACGAGTCGTGTTCTCACTCTTTCTTAATAAGAGGCCGTTAAGATTGACTGGGAGACTCTCCTGGCGTGCAGTGGCGCCGTGAGGATCGAGGGAAGACCCGCAGGGCTACGGTGAGTTACCTTGAGCATAACTATTGCTCACCCCAGACTAGAGAGTAAGGGTAAGAGAGGTGAAACCCCAACAATAGAGAGTTAGAGAAATAGAGAGAGATAGAGATAGAGAGAGAGAGAGAGAGAGAGAGAGAGAGAGAGAGAGAGAGAGAGAGAGAGAGAGAGAGAGAGAGAGAGAGAGAGAGAGAGAGAGAGAGAGAGTGAGAGAGAGTGAGAGAGAGTGAGAGAGAGAGAGTGAGAGAGAGTGAGTGAGAGAGAGAGAGTGAAAGATGAGTGAGAGTGAGTGAGAGAGAGTGAGTTTGTACACCAAAATTGTTCCAGTACTCCACCAGAGTTTCTCGTGGCATCAACCTGACACGGCACAGTTCCCCATCTTCCTGGTCACAACATGACCTTAAAGGACTCTGCCACGTCCCGGGACCTGCCATTACACTGCCACGTCCCGGGACCTGCCATTACACTGCCACGTCCCGGGACCTGCCATTACACTGCCACGTCCCGGGACCTGCCATTACACTGCCACGTCCCGGGACCTGCCATTACACTGCCACGTCCCGGGACCTGCCATTACACTGCCACGTCCTGGAACCTGCCATTACACTGCCACGTCCCGGGACCTGCCATTACACTGCCACGTCCCGGGACCTGCCATTACACTGCCACGTCCCGGGACCTGCCATTACACTGCCACGTCCCGGGACCTGCCATTACACTGCCACGTTCCGGGACCTGCCATTACACTGCCACGTCCCGGGACCTGCCATTACACTGCCACGTCCCGGGACCTGCCATTACACTGCCACGTCCCGGGACCTGCCATTACTGACAGGTCAGTATAATAATAAAGATTACATTGCCAAGTCCCGGGACTTGCTAGGACACTACCAAGTCCTAGGACCTTCCAGGGCACCGCCAAGTCCCAGGACCTGCTAGGACACTTCCAAGTCCTAGAACCATCCAGGGCACTGCCAAGTCCCAAGACCTGCTAGGACACTGCCAAGCCCCGGGACCTGCTAGGACACTGCCAAGCCCCGGGACCTGCTAGGACACTGCCAAGTCCTAGACCTACTAGGACACTACCAAGTCCCGAGCCTTCGCCACGTTTCTCTGATGAAAGCTTCTGCACTGTATCGTATAACATCTCATCAGCATTTTCTTCCCATCTTCAAAACTTTCTGAGCAATATCCGAGGCTCAACTCTGCTAAACTTTTTATTTTGATAGTCCAACCACTTGGGCTGGACGGTAGAGTGACAGTCTCGCTTCATGGAGGTCGGGGGTTCAATCCCCGACCGTCCAAGTGGTTAGGCACCATTCCTTCCCCCCGTCCCATCCAAAATCTTTATCATGACCCTTTCCCAAGGCTATGTAGTCATAATGACTTGACGCTTTCTCCTGATAATTCTCTTCCCTTTTTGTTTTAAACTTTGTGAGGAATTCTGTCAAATGTTTGATTTTGCTATTGAGAGGAACGTCAATTTCAAAATTTACGTTATATGGAGATAACCTTAAGAGCTTTATGAACTCATATAATAAAGCTCATTTAAGTTATATTAAAAAAGTGTATTTCTCCCACAAATGATGTTAAGTAGAGAAAATGGGAAGAGCTATGGCAGGATTGAGAGGAGAGACAGCCTCAGAGAAGAAAATAAAGAGGAATTCAGAAAAAAGTTATGTTTTTTATCTACGTATTCGTGTTTTCATCTCCTACAATACCTTTATACTAGGAGGGTAACCGGCTTTGCTCGGTCTTTCCTCTCTGTATCTATATCTATGATTATCTCAGTCTCCGTCTATATATCTCTACCCCTTGACACATTCGTCCCTATCTCCTTGGTACGCATCTTCCTCTCCTCCCCCTTTTGCCTCCCTCAAGAAACACAAAGAACTGTATGCTTCTCTCAAATTGCTTTTCTTGTTGGTCCTTTCACTTTTCTTATATTTTGTATTTCTCTTCATTTTCTTATTTTCACGAACGACTCTCCTATCTTGAGGTTATCTTGAGATGATTTGGGGGCTTTAGTGTCCCAGCGGCTCAGTCCTCGAGCCCCAGGAAGCAGCCCGTGACAGCTGACTAACACCCAGGTACCTGTTTTACTGCTAGGTAACAGGGGAATAGGGTGAAAGAAACTCTGCCCATTGTTTCTCGTCGGCCCCCGGGATCGAACCCGGGACCACAGGATCACAAGTCCAGCGTGCTGTCCGCTCGGCCGACTGGCTCCCCTCCTCTATGGAAATACACGACATATTTCACATTTGACACAATGAAAATGGCCGAGGGGTCTTTATAATTCTTAATATATGTTAAAGCATTTACCTTTGCTCTACCTGGACCTCGGTTATATTCCCATCCCTTCGAAGTGCTATAATCATAATGCTTTGGCACTTTCTCCTCATAGTTCTCTCCCTTCCCTCCCACTATCTCTTCTCTCCCTTTCTTCTACCCTTCCACTTCTTCCACATAATCTCCCCTTCCTCCCACATCTTCCCCTTTCCCCTCTCTCCCAAAGTACCACTGATCTATAATTCAAGCGGTCGTTTTATCACCACACGAGCCATAAAAGTCGGAGAGAAAAAAGAAATCATGAAAGTTTTTGGGTTTAAAGTGCAAGTATTAAATGGTCCTGATAGTACAGTCGAGTTCGACTTACAATCGAGAATTCCGGGTTCGAATCCTGGGTGGGACATAAATGGTTGGGCTCATTTCCTTTCTCCCTCAATGCGCCTGCTCACCTAACAGTAAGCAGGTACCCAGGAGTTAGTCGGCTTGTTGTGGGGTTGCATCCTGGGTGGTCAATAATTCGACCTCGGGTGGGGGGGGGGGGGGGGTAGGGACCCCAATATAAGATGTGTATACATACACTCTGGCTGCCTGTCCCTCAACACAATGAATTATTATAAATTATGATTTTTATTATTGAATTTTCCCCCTCCCCATCCGGCCCTTTGGCGCCGTGAGGGGGTTTCGTGGACGGCTGCTGGAGTGTGATGCTCCATGGGACAGTCCTCTGTCCTTTTGTGGCCTTGCACTCCTGCTGCTGTCTTCTCTAATTGTGCTGAATCGCTTTTCCTTTTCCTTTTATTTCGTTTTTCTCCCCCTTCTTCTCCTATCTGCATGTTGTTTCCTGCCGACCTTTTGCTTGTTTTGGTTATTCCTTTGGACTTCTTCTATTTTGACGCCCGGGTGCTTGAGGAGGCATACTCTTGCACCCGTAGAACTGTAGTACCCGATGTCTCTAGCGAGGGGAACCTTTTATTGTCAATCCCCCTTTCGTCGCTGAACCCGATCTCGATGAACTGACGGTTCTTAAGGTGGCGTTTGTGGGGCGTATACTCACGACGCATCCCTGGGGGGCCCCCGGCATGATTGACAATAGCTTCCTGTTGGGTGTCCTGCCTCTAATTGTGGCTCCATGGTGGGTATGGGGGAACATTCGAGGATGAATTTCTTTCTCTTCGTCTATATGTCGTTGAAGGTTTCTGTTGTACCCTCTCAGGCTCGTGGAGTGGACGACCAAGCCCCCGAGTCGGCCTGTATTGGAAGACCGGGCTCTGTAGCCCCCGCTGCATTGGGCCCCGACCTTGCTCCTCCTTTGACCGTCCTGACTTCTTCCCCCAGCTCCCCTCCCTCCTCTGTGGTTGGGTCGAGCCTCAAGCCCCCAGTGTTGACCACTTCGTCCCCTGGTGCGGCTAAGTCTCTCGTTGTGACTACTGCGCCTTTTGACCCCCTCTCTCTCTGGGGGTTTTTCAACGCCATCAGCGCCACGGCCGCACTCGCTCGTTTCCTTTCTGTACTGAAGCGTATCAGGCCTTGTTTGGTCCTGCTTCATGGGCCAAATGCTTTGATCTCCTCCCTCTTGATTCTGTACCTCCTGACAATTTCTCCCTCCATCGGCATCTCGTTGATTCCGTGGATGTTACCTTCAACCCGCACTCGCTCGTTTCCTTTCTGTACTGATGCGTATCAGGCCTTGTTTGGTCCTGCTTCATGGGCCAAATGCTTTGATCTCCTCCCTCTTGATTCTGTGCCTCCTGACAATTTCTCCCTCCATCGGCATCTCGTTGATTCCGTGGATGTTACCTTCAACCCCACTCGTCTCGGTACACGTCTCGTTGCTGCTCCTTCTCAGGATGCAGCTTCCTGTTGGCTGCCTTATCCTGCCTTGGAGAGATCCCTGTTTGAGTCTCAAAGAACGCTCGGTTGAATGCCAGTGTTGGCACTATTCTCCTCCCGCTCCATGTTGCAACCGGTTTTCGGAATCTGCAGGACTGCCACGATGACATTCGGCATATCCTTGATGCCCAAGGCCATTCTGTCCTCCAGGTAGACTCGTTTACTCGTCCCCCTCGTGGTTGTCGCCGTCAACCCCTTCGAGTTGTGAAGATCACCTTTGATGGTAGGACCCTTCCATCCTCTGTCATTCTTGCTGGTGTCAGGTGCTGTGTCCAGGAGTATATTCCTTCTCCTCGGCTTTGTAACAAGTGCTGGAGGTTTGGACATGGTGCCCTCTGCTGCTCTGGGACTGTCTCTCTCTGTCCTTTTTGTGGGGGTGAAGTCACTCTAAGTCGGAGTGCACTTCTCCCCAAGCTCACTGCCTCAACTACGGTGAGGCCCATCCTACCTTCTCCCGTGCCTGTATCCTGTATCCTGTGACGGACGGCTTGAGGCAGCCGTCCTCAACTTGAAGCACTGGGAGCGTTTATCTTTTCCCGAGGCAAGGCGCCAGGTTCGCCGGCTCCCGCCTTATGCTTACGTCTCTTATGCTCGCGTGTTGCGCTCTTCCTCTCCTCATCCTTCCCACCTTCCTCAAACTCACAACCGTTTCCGGGTCTTGGACCCTGATATGCCCACTGCCCCCTCCTCTGAGTTCTGTCCCGAAGGGTCCCCCTCCTGGTCCTCTGTCTGGGGTTCTCCTTCTTTCTACCCGGTCTGTCATGTATCCTGTGTCTTCTTCCTCTTCTCCCTCCTTTCCTCTTTCCCATCCTTCTCCTCCATCTATTGACTCTCCCCGCCGCCTGTCGGTGCAGGCGGATGTCCATTGCTCTCCTAACGGCCGTCGTGTGTGCTCTCGTTCGGCTTCTCCTGTTGATACGCTGGAATCTGTTGCCCGGTACGTAGGTGCTGGGACACCGGTCTCTTTGCGTCAGAAGCGTAAGCCTGGCTCCTCTCCTTCCTCCTCCCCGGCGAGTAAGAAGGCTTCGCTTTCTTCCTTGGCCCCTGCTACTGGCTCTATTGCTCCATCCCCTCCCATTTCAGTGGTTGCGCCCCCTGTTCTTGCTATGGAGGTTTCTTTGGCCCCTGCTTCCCTCTCGGTTGCTGCCCTTGCTGAGGTGCGCTCCCCTCTTTCTACTCCCCCACTTCCTGCTGCTGTCCTTGACTGCTCCTCTCCGTTGTCTCCTCCTCCTCCTCCGGACCCCACCCACCCACCTCTGGTCTGTTCTCCCGCTTCCTTCCCTCTGTCTTTGCTCAGTTTACCCATACTCCCTAACCCTGACTTTGCTGACCCTGATCCCTACCCTGATATTCTTTAACGTGCTATGTTGTTCTTTCACCTTTGTTTCTTCCTTGTTCTCTGTTGTTGTCCTTTCTCTTCTCGTCGATGTCTATTCTTCAATGGAACGTTCGAGCTTATTACGCCAATTTCCTCGAACTCCAACTTCTGATTTCGCGGTTTTTGCCCCTTTGGGTCTGTCTCCAGGAGCCGATGCTTGGTACTCGTCCTGGTCGTTTTCGTGGCTATTCCTTTCTCACCCCCCCCTCTCAGCCATTGCTGGGGCTTCTAATTCTTCTGCTCTCTTGATTTGCGCTGATGTTCCCTTCGTCCCCTTACTTTTTCCTTTGCCTCTCCATTGTTCTGATGCTCGTATCTTTGTGGGGAAATGGTATACAGTTTGTTCCATTGATCTCCCCCCGAGTGTCCCGCTTTCTCTTCCTGATTTGAAACACCTCCTGGACTCTTTGCCAGAGCCGGTGCTCCTGCTGGGTGATTTCACTTGTCGTCATTCTCTTTGAGGTGATGTTCTGACGAATACCCGAGGTCGCCTTCTTGAGCCGTTTATCCTCTCTTCTTCCCTGTCTCTTCTGAAATTCTGGTGAGCCCACTCATTTGGACTCTCGGACTCGCACCCTTTCCTGTCTTGATCTTTCTCTCTGCTCTTCTTCTCTTTACTTAGATTTCACGTGGCAGGTTCTTGATGACCCCCATGGCAGTGACCATTTCCCCATCCTTGTTTCCTTTTTCTCTTTTCGCCCTTCCCTCTCCTTCCCTAGGTGGCAGTTTGCTAAGGCGGACTGGAACTTATTTACCCTCAGTGCTGCTCTCTCTGACCTCTCCCCCGTGCTCTCCTCCTTTTTCATGACACTGTCTTCGACGCTGCCCTCGGCTCTATTCCTTGCTCTTCCTCTCGGGGTCCACGGAAGTGCGTTCCCTGGTGGAATGCAGACTGTGCTCAGGCTGTCCGCTGTAAGCGTGCAGCCTGGAAGAGGCACCGCCGTTGGCAGATTGCCGATTCTTTTCTTTTCTTTCGCAAAGCGAGTGCGGTGCCCCGTAGGGCCATCCGTACGGCTAAGTGTGAATGTTGGGCATCTTATGTCTCCACAATTACGTCCGAAACTCCTCTGCCACAGATCTGGAAGCATATCCGCAAGATAGCGGGTAAGTTCGTTTCCTATGTTTCATCGGTACTTCACCTCCATGGTGGACTCATGAGTCCACCTTGTGGTGGACTCATTGCAGGTCGCTTCCGAACTGGGTTCCCACTTTTCTTCTGTTAGCTCTGGTCCTCATCTTCCCCAATCTTTCCTTCTTCGTAAACCTGTCCTTGAGTCTCGTCCTTTAGATTTCTGTACTCGTCTTCAGCTTCCCAATAATGATCCCTTCTCTCTCTCTGAACTTCGTTCTGCCCTCGCCCACTGCGGTTCTACGGCGGCGGGCTCCGATGGTATTCATTATGTGATGCTTCGCCATCTCCCTCCGTGCACGTCTCAGTAATTACTGAGTCTGTATAATCGGATCTGGGAGTCGTCGTCAGTCCCTGAGGACTGGCTCGATGCCGTTGTCTTCCCTGTTCGCAAACGGGGCTTCTGGGTACTTCCCCTAAGGACTTTCGCCCTATTGCCCTCATAAGTTGTGTCTGCAAACTCTTTGAACGTATGGTTAACGTTCGTCTGATGTGGTTCCTGGAACACCATCACCTCCTCTCCCCTTCTCAATTTGGTTTCCGCAAGTGCTGCACCACGACAGATGTCCTGGTGAACTTGGAGGTCTATATTGGTACTGCTTTTGCTGCGAAGACCTCCTTAGTTGCCGTTCTTTTTGACCTGGAAAAGGCTTACGACATCACTTGGCAATATCATATTCTATCCCAACTTCATTCTTTTGGCCTTCGTGGTCATCTCCCTCTCTTTCTCCGCAGCTTCCTCTCTCGTCGTTCCTTTCGGGTGCGACTTGGTACCGCTCTCTCTGCCTCTTTTCAGCAATACGAAGGTGTGCCCCTGGGTAGTGTTCTGAGCACTACTCTTTTTCTGGTTGCCCTCAATGGTCTTCTTTCCTCTCTTCCTTCAGGTGTCTTCTCCGCTCTCTATGTCGATGATCTTACCCTTTGCTGTCAGGGTGATGATTCGCCTCCCCTTCAGCGCCAGCTTCAACTTGCAATTGATGCTGTGTCATCCTGGGCCACCGATCATGGCTTCAAGTTTTCCACTTCTAAGACTTGTGCCATGACTCTTACTTGGAAACGGGTCGTTCTTCGTCTCTCTTTGTCACTTTATGGTCATCCCCTTGAGTACAAAGATTCCGCGAAGCTTTTAGGGTTATTCCTTGACACTCATTTGTCTTGGTCTCCCCATATCTCTTACCTCCGTGTTGAGTGCTCTAATGCCCTTACCCTCCTTCGGGTATTGTCCCATACTTCTTGGGGGGCGGATAGGCGCACTCTCCTTGCTTTACATTCCTCTCTCGTCCTGTCTAAGCTCGATTATGGTTGCCCTGCTTACTCGTCTGCTTCTCCTTCTACTCTTCGCCGTATTGATGCTTTACACCATACTGGGTTGCGCCTCAGTTTTGGTGCCTTTCGTTCGACTCCCGTCCTTAGCTTATATGTTGACACTGGCTTCCTGTCTCTCCAGGACCGCCATGATCGCTACTGTCTTTGCTATCTTGCGCGGTCCTTACAACATCCTTCCTCTCGCCTCTGTCGTGCTTTAACTTTTACCCCTCCTGCGGTTCCTGTTCCTCTTCACCACCTCCCTCTTTCTGTCCGGTTATTTCGCCTACAGGATTCTCTTTCCATTCGTATTTCTAATGTTTCTCCTCACGTTGTTCCTTCTTTGCCCCCGTGGAGAGTCCCCCTTCCGTGGTTTTGTACTTCCTTGACCTTCATCACTAAAGCTTTTACCCCTCTTACAGTTCTAAAATGCCTTTTCCTTGAGCACTTTTCTTCTCACTCCCACTCCGTTTCTGTCTTCACCAATGGGTCTAAGTCTGCGGACGGTGTTGACTACTCTCTTGAATTTCCTGATCACACTTATATGTGTCGCTTACCTCCGAAGACTAGCATCTTTACGGCGGAGCTTTATGCTATTCTCTATGCTCTTCGTCTCCTGCTTTCTCGTTGTCAGTCTTCCTTTGTAGTTGTTGTTGACTCTCGCAGTGCCCTCATGGCTCTCGGGACCTTTAATCCGGTTCATCCAGTAGTTGTCGAGATCTTTAAATGAGCGTGCGGATGCTGCCGCCAAGGAATCTGTCCGCTCTTGTCCCATCTCTCGTAAAGGTATTCCATATTCCTACTTTTACCCGGTTCTCCATTCCTCCATCCATACCCGTTGGCAGGCTTCTTGGTCGTCTGTTACTGGTAACAAACTACATACTCTTAAGTGTTGTGTTTCCTCGTCCTCCTACCACCTTAACCGGCGATGGGAAACGGCTCTGGCGAGGTTGCGTATTGGCCATACTCGCTTAACCCATGGTCACTTGATGGAGCGCCGCCCAACTCGTTATTGTCCTAATTGCATTGTCCCTCCTACGGTCGTGCATGTCCTTCTTGAATGTCCTGACTTCCAGGATGAGCGTGTGTCTTGCTTTCCGACTGCCCCTCGCGGTCACCTGTCCCTCAATAGAATTCTTGGTGACTCAGATACTTTTGATATCGTTCGCCTTATGCGTTTTTGTTCTCGTATTGACATCCTTGGTGATATTTAGCGCCCTCTGATTATGCTGCACATTTGATGGTGCTATATAGCCTTCCCGGTTTGGTGCTTTCTTTTGATAATTACTTACTTTATTGAATTTTGGCTTGATGATAATCTCTTCCAGTCCGGCAAGATGTGAGCATTCGAGTTCACAATCGTATTGGTCAAATAATGACATTAAAATCTTTCGAAAATCTATAAATCTTACTTGTAGTCTTGGGTCGGCGACGCGCTGACAATGTAAATCCATGACTGGGCGCTTAAAACCCAGGGACTAGACAGAAAGGAGACGTGACATAGAAAGTAAGACACAATATATTACGACAAACCGGTTCTGGGACTCCAGAGAGTGAGAAAGGAGAGTGAGACGTACGACAGAAGTCTTCGTCGTCCCAGGTCTCGGGACAGTCAATGTTCCCGTCACACTGACGGGCGGCGTCCAGGCACGGTCCAGAGCGGCACTTGAACATTCCAGCTGGGCACTTCACCGGCTCTGGAGGGGATAGAAAACGACACAAGATGAAGTAATTGAACATTCCTGCCGGACACACCGTAGTGCTAATTATTGGGAAATGAATATTTCTGGTTATTTTGTATTTGCTTGATTCTGTAGAAGTTATTGAAAGGTTGAGTGTCTTGATCTGAAGAGAGAGTCGTTCATGTTCCTTACTGTGACAGTTTACTCAGGTCCAATGTACTGGAGTACGTAATACCTCAGTAAACTTAGTACAAGGAGTAAACTATCAATATAGAGATATATTGATAGGTTGTCGTATAGAGAAACAACTAATTACAGTCTGCATTTTTTCATCTACTAATTTTAATTCCAATAATTTTATTCATTTATGCAAGGTAGTCAAACCAATATTCATTTCCTCTGTTTCCTTCAATCATTAGAATGCGAAGCACCACCAGGCTCCACCACAATTACGACAACCACCACGCTCTACCACAACCACCACACTCCACGACAACCACCACACTCCACCACAACCACCATACTCCACCACACCACTATCACACTCCACCACACCATCATCACACTCCACCACAACCACCACACTCCATCACAACCACCACACTCCACGACAACCACCACACTCCACCACAACCACCATACTCCACCACACCACTATCACACTCCACCACACCATCATCACACTCCACCACAACCACCACACTCCATCACAACCACCACACTCCATCACAACCACCACACTCCACCACAACCACCATACTCCACCACACCACTATCACACTCCACCACACCATCATCACACTCCACCACAACCACCACACTCCACCACAACCACCACACTCCACCACAACCTGTCACAATCACAGCACTACCAAAACCCACCACTTTCCATCACACACCAACACCACAACATTCCACGACCACCATTACACTCCACTACCACCACTCCCAAACTCCACCACAACCACCACACTCCACCAAAACCACCATAATCTATCACAACCACAACCCTAACAAAGCCACCACATTCCACGACCACCATCACTCGCCACTACCCCCAAACACCACCACCACCACCACACTTCACCATCACCACACTCCACCAGCACCACCATCCACACACTCCACCACCTCCACCTCCACACCTCCCATCACCACACTCCGCCACCACCACCACACTCCGCCACCACCACCACACTCCACCACCACATTCCACCACCACCACCACATTCCACCACCACCACACTCCACCATCACTACCACCACAGTAGTGGAAAGTGTGCCTACTAGGAATTACTGAGAGAATCTTAAAAATTATTTTTCGTAGGCAAACTCGTTTTCGTTGCCTCAGCGAGTGATTGCACGTATCCAGTACCATTTTCATTTCAAATTGTGTATTTGTGCTAGTTGTATATTTTACATATTTGGGCTAGTTATTTATTGTATTGTGGCGTGATCTGGAATAGAGCAGTATTATCCTGGCAGGTGTTGTGCCAATCTCACATTAGTTAAAAAAAAAAGAGAAAATTAAATCAAATAAAGCTGCCGAGTCCTTTACGGTGTACCAATTGCGGGCAAAAACTAGAAAATAAAAACTTTAAACATTTAATAAAACATAAAATGACTAATTTTACACAAAAATAATAATTAACTATTAATGATAAAAAAAACTTAACCACTTGGCTTAACACAATCAAAAAGAAAATATATATACAAGAGAATCTACGTTACTGACAAGAAGATGAATGTGACACTATACAATGTGCTAATGTGCTCAGAATGTCACCCGTCACCCACTCCTAATTAGAACGTCAAGGCAAGGGAAGACAAGCGAACTGAGAGAACACCAAGTTGCTTCTGATTCACCACAGCCCAGGCCATGGCTATATATACGGTGGTGACATCATATTGGCTTACGGGCTCACCATACCCCGTGCTACGTGGACATTTCTTTCTGAGTAGCTAAATCTAAAACCACAACAACAACAGTCATATAGGCGCGACGCTGGGTCCGTAAATGAGGAACCGGCAAGAGAAGTGATTGTTTGCTGGTGGTAACTAGCGCCGGTGGGTTACAGGTGCGCCTCTCTTGTGGAGGATAGGGTGGTAGCGGTAGTAGAAGCATGCTGATATTAAAGACGTAAGGAACAGCCAGAATTCACTGTGAGGCAGGGGATAACCGTAACAGTATGTGTTTGAGCTGGATATGTATTTGATTGTACTTATGCAACTTGAGTAATAATTATGAAAGATGTGTAATAATTGCACAAGTTGTGTATTAATTGCGCATGTTGTGTAATTATATATAGAGGAATTGTGTATTTGTGCCTGATGTGTATTGATTGACATTATGTAAGTTGTGCAATTATATAGCAAGTTTTGATGTATTAATTGTGCCAAGATGTTTTTTAATTACACAAGTTGTGTATTAATTGCCCGTGTTATATAATCTTTTTTGTGCGACTCGTGTATTTATGCAAGTTGTGTTTTAAATGCTGAACAAGGAACTGATTCAACTGTATTTTTGCGCAAATTGTGTTTGTGTTAGTTCTGTATATCTTATGTGAAAAAAATAGATTTGCATAAGCAAGTGTGAAAGTATATTTGGTTTATGTATCAGTGTGTGTGGGTATTTTGGGAAAATAATGTTTATAAAATTGTGTAATTTTTGTGAAAGTGCATTTTCTATTGTATGGGCGTATATGGAATTTGCTATATTTATGCACTTTTTATGCACCTATTCTCTATATTTACCAAACTTTGTGTAAATGTCACACTTTGAGTGTGCATACAGTATTTGTGTAAATGATATATTTTTGTGCATCAAATATTTTTGTGCCACACAAATATTTGGTATAAAATAGGTCAGAGTGGCCTTTCCTGCAGGCCACTCTGACCTATTGAGTGAGTGAGCCTTACTCCCATGAATTACGCCTGCATGCTCGGCGTGTGCTCGGATCCGTCCATGGTGTGGCAGTAGGACATTATCTTTGGCATAAAATGGTATATTTTGTGCATAAAATGGTAGATTTAGTGCATAAAATGGTATATTTTGTGTAAATGATATATTCTGTGTGTAAATGACATATTGGTGTGGAAATGTCTTACTGTGTGCGTAATTCCCATATTGAGTGTAAATGTGTTAGTGTGTTTTATGATGTATTTTTATATTTTGTTTATATTTTTAGTGTATGTATGTACAAGTGTATCATTTTGTGTGACTGGTGTTAAATTATTATATTTTAGTGTGCCTTATCTCAAACTCAGGGGTATATTAGGATAGGATTGGATAGTATAGGAGAGGATAGTGTAGGGGTAGTTTAGACTAGGACAGATTATGTTGGAATGGAGTAGGATAGGATAGTTTAGGATAGGTTAGATTAGGATAGGTTAGATTAGGATAGGTTAGGTTAGGATAGGATTAGCTAGGGTATGACTAGGATAGTTAGGATGGGGTAGATTTATTTAGATTAGATTGGGGGAAGGGCTGGAATAAGATAGGATAGTGTAGGGTTACTTTAGACTAGGATAGGATAGGTTATGATTGGGTAATTTGCGTTATATTTTCGGAGTTGCTCGAATGATATGTTAATCTCATTGATTGTTATGCATAAATATTATCAATTGAACGATTATTGGGATGAATGCACACTTTATTTACTGCTAAAATATGACTTATAATTATTTTAAAAAAGTTTTAGGGTTGATCTAATTACACCAGACTAAATAGAGGCGTCATTTATATAAAATTCTTTCATATAAATAAATAATTGATTTATATAAAATGAATTATTAATTATGAGAGTATATAAACATGTATGTATATATGCACGTATGTATGTATGCTTGTATATATGAATAAAATGTAAGTGTATGTGTGTATGTATTTATTTATGCATGCAAATGTAAGTAAGCGTGTGTGTGTAAGTAAGTAATTATAAAAAGAAGGCACCAAACCGTGAAGGCTATGTAGCACCATCAAATGTGAGGGATAATCAGAGGGCGCTAAATATCACCAAGGATACTGTGACTATAATCTCTTTCAAGAGAGATTGAGCCTGCTCTTCCCTACCTAAAGTTACGTCCAGTATACAAGTATAAGATGCTACATTCAAGACACGTTCACCGGTAGCGCAAAACATTTTGACCAGGAGGCAAAATGTACCCAAGAACCCCCCAACTCCACACACCCTCCACGCCGGCTCGTCGTCAACCAGCCAACTACCCATCCCAGCCTGCCTGCTCCTGATTGGTGATTCGCCGACTGCACACCTGCACACTGCACCTCAGCGCCATCTACCTGAGTCCACGACTGAGCCTGGACCAGCCATCAACTTCAGAATATTCATTGTGCTCTAAGAGTTGACATCTCTCTCTGGCATATTAAGCTCTCTGGCTTTTGTATACTAAGGGAGGTCTCGGCCATAGCCAATATTCTCAGCACCATTTCACCATTTACTATTTTGTCTCACATTGTTTTTGGATTTATCTTTGTTATTTAATTGCACTATTCATTTCCCCGAGATTTGTCTTTATTTTTATTTATGTTTAAAGTATATATTAAAGTTTCATTGTTCATACTTTATGTGTTACGTGTTCCTCCCTCTCACCACAGACAACAGGCAAACAGTCTATCTTATTTTGTAAGTGTGACCAGGCATTGACACCTGCTATTAGAGGACTGCCGAACATCTATACTCCAACACTTTCCCGTCACATTTAATGGGGGCCTGTCCTGGAGCTTCACTCAGGTACTAGTACCAGAACGTCAATTTGTAGTAAGCGTACCTCGCTTTGCTAAAGTTGCTTTTCAATATTATCATTAATTTTCATATTTATATGGTGCTGTGTGTATTGTGCATTCCGAGAGTAGCATATGGTGAGTGTGGGATAACTGTGGATTACGTGGTGACTGAAGGCCTCAGTCATTCTCTTAATTGGTCATCCCTCCCTCCGTGTTAATACTCGTGTTTACCACCTTTTGTCCCAAGGATATTTCTCACATTATCAGCAGATCATCATTGTGGTACCCTGGTACTTTGGTTTGTCTTCGGGTCAAAGCACCCTATCTTCTGCAATCCGACCGAAGGAGGATAAGAGGGCCATAGTTCCTCTAGCACGGACTACGTTGCTGAGTTGGGACCTCGGCAGGAGTGTTCGTTACCAGTTGACACTCGCACCCCTACACGTTGGTCAGAGATGATGATATTTACTTAGGTAGGGAATTAGCTTTCTTTTTTCAGAGCACAAAGTTCGCTAATTCTGTAAGTATCATATTTCATTTAGTGGGAAACCCTTGCTTATGTCCTATAGAGACTCGGCAAGGTATGCCTACATTCTTGAACTACCTAATTCACTTTTGGAGCAATTAAAGGTTTCATTTGTTTTAGAAACTCAGTTTCATTTATTTAGTAGGATTTTCTTGCCCTTATTCTCTTACATTGAGTACCGGGTACAAGATTTCCTGCGATTTTGATTAGTCAATCAAAATCGCAGGAAATCTTGTACCCGGTACATACATACATACATACATACATACATACATACATACATACATACATACATACATACATACGTGCAAATATATATGGTAAATGATTAGTCAATCATTTACCATATATATTTGCACGTATGTATGTATGTATGTATGTACGTATGTATGTACCGGGTACAAGATTTCCTGCGATTTTGATTGACTAATGTCACGTGGGGGGGTGGGCGGTCCGGGGCTCTGCTAACACTCAACTGCTAGGGGCTCAAAAGGCCCAAATACTCAGCCCCTCCGACTCCCGGGATTCACCGGAGTCTCCTTGGTCACACAAGATAGGACCAACAATGCCCACCTCCGCAGGTCTTTGCTTCCACCACAAAAGGGGGTGCCACTGATTCACCCTGGAAGCCCTTCAGTCAAACACGGGGAAACCGCTGTTAACAGTTCCGGCCTAGACCCGTGGGGGAGTGAAGGAAGACTCAGGCTTACCTTATAACCATAACCTCCCTGAGCCTTGCCTGCCAGACAAAAACAGGTTGCAGGAACTCCTTTCCCGCCTGTCTTCTCTATCTTCCTCTTAGCAAGGTCGCCAGCTGGGTTATCTGCACCCCAGCAATGCAGTTCAGTGGGTGTATTATATATTGTTTGTAGCCAGAAATGTATGCTCATAGAGAAATATCATAAATGGAGGCACACTCAAACACAGTAATAAAAAGTGTGGATTTACTGATGCAAATTACATGAACACACACACACAATCACAAGTAATACATGAATATGGAATATGGATAATGAGTCTGGAGATCGTTAGCCTCTTCTTCCACGACCTCCAACACTCCTTCAACTGGGCAGGAAGACAGGAGTCTCACACTCTCACAGGAGGGCCTCTTCACCACGTCGGCACCTCTTCTTCACTGTCTTGCCATCCATACACACTGTCCTCTCTGACAGTCCTGGACACAAGCTGCTTTGCAGCCTATTCTACTATTAAAGTAATAAAGTCTTGCTGCCACATACACAAGTAAATATTGTGGCCTAACTAGCCTACTCATACAAGGGGTAATGGGAGGGAAAATGATCTACCTTACATTCCTGGCTCACGACGCCTGTCCCTCGATGGTGTGAGGTTCCCACGCTTCCTTGGGTCGATCCTTGACGATCCAGGGCGTTCCACAGGTCCTCAGGTGTCGTGAAGCCTTCGCGTCGTCGCCGTTCCAATCCCTGAGATTCAGCTGCCCCAATCCTGGTTCATCGATGGGCGCTGAGCTAATCACTATGTTTCCCCACACTCGCCTCTCCCACAAGGCGTTGCTCCTTGTCCTAGGCACGGTGTCGTCCTTCCAAGATTCTCAGTGGATGTGACCCCAGTCACAGCTAGGCCTGCCCGCCCACCTTCCAGACCTCAACGTCCAGCCAGCGGCGCCGCCCAGCGTCGTCGCCGACTATTTTCCAAGTTTGGCACTTCTCTGCTCACTGAACTTGGTTCCTCTTTTGCTTCCCAGAAGCGCAGGGTCTCCAATAACTATGATGGGCTGCGATGGCCAGCTCAATCCACTGAACAAGGCTTGCAGAGCCTCCAATCCTTGAGAGCAGACCGAGGCGCGTCCTGTCGCTTCCAAGGTCAGAACCACTCTGACGTTGGCGCCGCCCGGGGCACTCGGTGACGTCATGGCGGGCCCTGATTTGTCGCCCGCGACCTACGTCGGCCAATCCGCGATCGGCTTGTGTCCCTTCCAAAAGGTCATATCTGCCGTAGGGGATACTGTTTCATTTTATAACAGGGCGCCAATTTTCCTTTATTTACAACTTATAATATAACTTCCTTCCCTTAACTGGCAGCCGGTCTGGTCGCCACATATATCATTAGACTCCCTGAACCTCAGAGAATCAGTAGGGAGAGCTGATATGACTCTTTAAGCCGGCAAACGAAAGAAATAGGAGAGGGCACCGTAACACTAATCATTTACCATCCTATAATTAACGTTAATTGTTAAAGATTAAAATTCCACAGGATAGTTCCCAGTTGCCACATTATCCTGTTTCTGACATTTACCATATCACAACTATAATTGTTGTACATTTATTTGCTATCTTTCACCATGTTTCGTCTCCAAGCTTTTCGTAACGATCCAGCAGGTGAAATAGGGACCTTATGTCGTGCCAAGAGGACTGAATTAAAAACTCTTGCACACGAGTATCAACTAGATGTTCGCCATGGAGCCAACAAAAATGAATTGCATAACTTAATTATGGATCACCTCTTAGATGAAGGGACAATTGACTCTGAAACTCACGAAACTTATTCTATTGCAGATAAACATGATTTGGCAACTATGAAACTCAAAATAGAACTTTCAAAACTTGAGAGGGAGCAACAGCAAGCAGTTCTCCAAATGAAGGAAAGAGAGGCTGCAATCGGGAAAGAAGAACGAGAACGAGAGGCGGACCTAAAAGAACGAGAGTTGGCCCTCAAGGAACGTGTGACTACTATACTCCGTGAGCGTGAGCGAGTGCAGCTTGAAGCAAAACAACGCCACCTGGAGATACAACACGAGCATGACAAACAACAAGCGGATATGGTTATAGAATGTCGTCAACGAGAACTCACTTTGGAGACAACACACCACACTCAACGCCAGCCAGCTACCGCTAGTCTTCCAGTAAGTTTCAATGTCTCCCATGCAAGTAAGTTAATGCCACCATTCGTTGAGACAGAGATTGATGTCTTTTTTACCACCTTTGAGACCCTAGCTAATAAACTTAGTTGGCCTGCTGATCAATGGTCTACCCTTCTCAGAGTGCATCTCACAGGTAGAGCTGCAGTTACTCTCAGTACCTTAGCATCTGAGAATGACTACCAGACCTTGAAGCAAGCAGTTTTGGACGCCTACCTTCTCTCCGCCGAAAGCTACAGACGAAAATTCCGTGATCATCTTAAGGCAAGTACCACCACCTTTCTAGAATTTGCCAATACCAAGAAAAGATATTTCATGAAATGGCTGGAAGCAGCACATGTCTCTACATTTGCAGAACTCGTCAACCTCATGCTAGTTGAGGAATTCTTGAAACGTGTTCCCCCTTCCGTCTGTTTATATCTAGCAGATAAAGAAGAAACCGACTACATCAAATGTGCGAAGTCGGCTGACACCTACAGCCTCATCCACCGGCTGACACCATCACCACCTCCCAGTAAGAATTAAGTCTTGGTACAGTTATGATAAAGTGAGTACAGAGGAAGCGAGCTCACAATTGTATTGTAAATATTGCAAACTCTATGGACATACCATAGATAGATGTGGGAAGGCTCAATACAAGAGCAATGAATCTACTAAACCCAAACAGACTCCTCCTAAGTCCGGTAAGCCTGTGATGAATGTTGGTGTTCATGTTAATGATCTTTCTCTCTTCAGTAAACACCTGTATCCTGGAACTGTCTCTGCCAACGGTACAGATTCGGACGGACGTTTCAAATTGAAGATCTTGAGGGACACAGCGGCTCTTCAGTCCATTATATTGAAATCAGCTGTGCCTAACATCACCTACACCGGGGAAACCGTCCTTATCACTGACCTCACTGCTACCACTCTATATCCACTCGCCAGAGTCCATCTGGATTGTCCCTTCGTGACCAGTGAAGTCCAAGTCGCCATCAGGGAAAAGCCTTTTCCCATGCCTGGAGTGCAACTTCTCCTGGGCAACGACTTGGCAGAAGATCTGCAACCGTCCAACCTGATCATCACGGACAAACCCCAGGTGTGTACCTCTGTAATGGATAATCTCATCTTTGAATATGTTCCAGCAGAGGTCCAAGAAAGTGATCAAGTTTCTCCTCCGGTTTTGGTGACCCCCCGTGCACAAGCTGCACGACCGCAACCAGCTGACTCTACTGCTACCGCTGTCCCTCAAGACACTCATAATCTACCTCCAAATCTTACCAGTTTGGAGTTCCGTAAGTTACAGAGGGAAGATCAATCATTAACACCATTATTCTTCCAGGCTGAGACTCAACCTGACAGTATCCCTGGGTTCTTGCTAGAGAATGAGCTGCTCTACCGCAGATACAGACCCAGCAAGCTGAAGGAGGATGACGATTGGGCCAATGTCGAACAACTAGTGATTCCCACAAGCATACGGTCCGATATTCTACACCTGGCCCACGGAGCTCTTTCTCACTATGGTTTCAACAAAACCTACCACGGAATCAGACAAGACTACTGCTGGCCAGGTATGGTAAAAGACGTTAAAAAGTACGTACAACAGTGTCATATATGTCAGTTGGCAGGTAAACCTAACATCTCTATTCCCCAGGCTCCACTAAAACCCATCCAGGTGCCTGCAAAACCTTTCCACAGACTCATCATAGACTGTGTTGGTCCTTTACCCTGGACCAGTTCTGGCAACGCCTATATATTAACTATCATGTGTCCTACCACCAGATTCCCCATAGCAGTTCCAGTAAAGAACATTACGGCTGCTACTGTGGTGAAACACCTATTGAAGATCTTCACCCAGTATGGATTTCCAAGAGAGGTTCAAAGTGACTGTGGCACCAACTTCACCAGTGATCTCTTCAAGAAGACACTGGAGGAGTTCAACATCACACAGGTACTGTTCAGCCCCTATCATCCTGCTTCACAGGGTTCTCTTGAACGTAGTCATCAGACTATTAAAGCACTCCTAAAGAAATTCTGCAATGACACCTTGAAGGACTGGGATAAACAACTTGATCTCATTATGTGCATTTTCAGAAGTCTCCCCAATGAGTCTCTAGGAGTGTCTCCTTATGAGATGCTCTACGGACGTAAGTGCCGTACTCCTCTCAAAGCTTTTAAAGACTCTCTACGTAATGCCACCTTCAGTGACCCTCAGAATGTGCCCCAGTTTCTTCAAAACTTAAAACACATTCTAGAGAGAGTACGTAAATTTGCTAATGACAATCTATTGAAAGCACAGGAGAGGATGAAGACTAATTTTGACAACAGCAGCAAATTAAGGAAATTTAAACCAGGAGACTTTGTGTTGGCATATTTTCCTATCCCAGGTTCTCCATTGCAAAACAAGTTTTCAGGACCTTACCGCATCAAGGAGTGCAGAAACAACCACAACTACGTTCTTGAGACTCCAGATAGGCGGCGGAAGACCCAGTTGTGCCACGTCAACCTCCTGAAGCAGTATCAAGGTATTCCCCCCACTGTGTTGGTATCAGTCTCCACATTTAAATGTCCATACCTCCACAGTGAAACCTTCCCTGCTTCTCCCGAAAGCACTAACAATGAGTCGGTGCTTTCCAACTCGGAAATCCTTACTAATCTTCATACCTATTTGCAGGACAGTAATAGTGCATCTCTCATCAGAATCTTCAAGGAACACCAGAAGTTGTTCAGCGATGATCCACAGGAGTGTAATGTGGTTCAGCACGACATCCAACTACTCCCCGACACCCGGCCGATTCGTCAACCTTTCTACCGAATCAGCCCGAGTAAAAAGGAAGTCATGCGTGCTGAGGTACAGTACCTCCTGGATCATGGGCTGGCCGCCCCTTGTGAGTCCCCTTGGTCCTCACCCTGCATCTTGGTGCCGAAACCGCATGGTAAGGTGAGGTTATGTACCGACTATCGGAAATTGAATCTTGTGACTGTCAAGGATGCGTACCCCTTACCTAGAATAGATGACATCCTTGACGCCATTGGTAATGCGCGGTACCTATCGAAGCTGGACTTACTAAAAGGATATTACCAAGTGTGTTTGACGGAGCGAGCTATGGAAATATCTGCCTTTACCACTCCTTTTGGCCTTTACAGATACGAACGCCTTCCATTTGGACTATCTAATGCCCCGGCCACCTTCCAGCGAGCTGTCAACCGCGTCATCCAGGGCTTAGATGATACCTACGCCTACTTGGATGATATTGTTGTGGCAACCAACACCTGGAGCGAACATCTGCTCCAGCTGCAACGATTGTTTGCCAAGCTCCTGACAGCCGGCCTCACCATCAACTTGGGCAAGTCCACCTTTGCCAAAGGTAAAGTGCGTTATCTTGGTCATGAGATAGGAAGTGGCAGCCTAGCTCCGTTAAACATACATATCTAAGCCATCCAGCATTACCCACAGCCTACCACCAGGAAGCAGCTCCTACGCTTCTTTGGTCTTGCCTCCTACTACCGTAGGTTTGTGAAGAACTTTAGTATGGTGGCGACACCATTGATCACTTTAACCAGCCCCAAGCAACGGTATCATTGGACCATTCAGCAAACCATTGCTTTTGAACAACTTAAATTCCTGCTCTGTTCTAATCCTATTCTCGCCTCGCCAGATATCACGAAGCCTTTCATCCTCCATGTCGACGCCAGTGGTACTGGCATCGGGGGCGTCCTGATGCAACAACGAGGCGAGGAGATTCTACCTGTTAGCTACTACAGCTACAAGTTAAAACCACACCAGAGGAACTACAGCACGAACGAAAAGGAGCTCCTCTCCATCGTCCTGAACTTGCAGCACTTCGAACCGTACCTGCAAAGTGCTTGGTCTACCACCATCTACTCGGACCACAATCTCCTACGCTTCCTGCAGCAAGCCCAATTCAACAATCAACGGCTTCTATGATGGGCTTTATATCTGCAGAATTTCAACTTGGAGATCTTCTACATCAAGGGTTCTGACAACATCATAGCAGACGCCCTCTCCAGAATCTATGAGGTAGAGGCTGCTCCACCTATCACTCTACCACCTGAAGACATAACTTCACCCGGAACCGAAGGCTTCGGGGAAGAGTTGTGACGATAATCTCTTTCAAGAGAGATTGAGCCTGCTCTTCCCTACCTAAAGTTACGTCCAGTATACAAGTATAAGATGCTACATTAAAGACACGTCCACGGGTAGCACAAAACGTTTTGACCAGGAGGCAAAACGTACCCAAGAACCCCCCAACTCCACACACCCTCCACACCGGCTCGTCGTCAACTAGCCAACTACCCATCCCAGCCTGCCTGCTCCTGATTGGTGACTCACCGACCGCACACCTGCACACTGCACCTCAGCTCCATCTACCTGAGTCGAAGACTGAGCCTGGACCAGCCATCAACTTTAGAATATTCTTTGTGCTCTAAGAGTTGACATCTCTCTCTGGCATACTAAGCTCTCTGGCTTTTGTATATTAAGGGAGGTCTCAGCCATAGCCAATATTCTCAGCACCGTTTCACCATTTACTATTTTGTCTCACATTGTTTTTGCATTTATCTTTGTTATTTAATTGCACTATTCATTTCCCCGAGATTTATCTTTATTTTTATTTATGTTTAAAGTATATATTAAAGTTTCATTGTTCATACTTTGTGTTTTCCGTGTTCCTCCCTCTCACTTACCACAGACAACAGGCAAGCAGTCTATCTTTTTTTGTAAGTGTGACCAGGCATTGACACCTACCATTGGAGGACTGCCGAACATCTATACACAACACTTTCCCATCACAATACCAATACGAGAACAGAAACGCATAAGGCGAACGATACCAAAAGTACCTGATTCACCAAGAATTCTATCGAGGGACAAGTGACCGCGAGGGATGATCAGAAAGCATGACACACGCTCATCCTGGAAGTCAGGACATTCAACAAGGATATGCACGACCATAAGAGGGACAATGCAATTTGGACAATAATCTTGAGGTTATCTTGAGATGATTTCGGGGCTTTAGTGTCCCCGCGGCCCGGTCCTCGACCAGGCCTCCACCCCCAGGAAGCAGCCCGTGACAGCTGACTAACACCCAGGTACCTATTTTACTGCTAGGTAACAGGGGCATAGGGTGAAAGAAACTCTGCCCATTATTTCTCGCCGGCGCCTGGGATCGAACCCAGGACCACAGGATCACAAGTCCCGCGTGCTGTCCGCTCGGCCGACCGGCTCCCTGGATAATAAGGAGCAGAGCGGGGCTCCATTAAGTGACCATGAGGTAAGCAAGTATGGCCAATATGCAACCATGCCAGAGCCGTTTCACATCGCCAGTTATGGTGGTAGGAGGGCGGCCATGAGGACACTCAACTCTTAAGAGTACGCAGTTTGTTTCCAGTAACAGAAGACCAACAAGCCTGCCAACAGGTAAGGATGGAGGAATGGACAACCAGGTAAAAATCGGAATAAGGAACACTTTTACAAGAGATGGGACAAGACCGGACAGCTTCCCTGGCGGCAGCATCCACTTGCTCATTTAAAGAGACACCAATATGGCTGGGAACCCAACAAAACTCAACCGACTTAAATTTACTGTGAACAAGAAACAGCCAATGCTGGATCTCGACAACTACTGGATGAACTGGATTAAAGGACCCGAGAGCCATGAGGGCACTGCGAGAGTCAACAACAACTACAAAGGAAGATTGACAACGAGAAAGCAGGAGACGAAGAGCATAGAGAATAGCATAAAGATCGGCTGTGAAGATGCTAGTCTCCGGAGGTTAGCATCACATATAAGTGCAATCAGGAAAAACAACAGAGTAGCCTACACCGTCCGCAGACGGTGTAGGCTACTTCCTTCACCCATCGGTGTAGGCCTTCACCAATCAGTGAAGCCGGAAACGGAGCGGGAGTGAGAAGAAAAGTGCTTAAGGAAAAGGCATTTTAGAACCGTAGGAGGGGAAAAAGCTTTATTGAAGAGGGTTAAGGATGTACAAAACTGCGGAAGGGGGACTCTCCACGGGGGCAAAGAAGGAACACCACGAGGAGAAATATTAGAAATATGAACTGAAAGAGAATCCTGTAAGCGAGATAACTGGACAGAAAGAGGGAGGTAGAGAAGAGGAACAGGACCACAGGAGGGACAAAAGATAAACCACGAAAGAGGTGAGAGGAAGGATGTTGCAAGGACCCTGCAAGATAGTGAAGACAGTAGCGATCATGGCGATCCTGGAGAGATAGGAAGCCAGTGTCAACATACAAGCTGAGGATGGGAGGCGAACGAAAGGCAACAGAACTGAGACGCAACTCAGTATGGTGCACAGCATCAAGGCGGCGAAGAGTAGAAGGAGAAGACGACGAGTAAGCAGGGCAATCATAATCGAGCTTAGATAGGAATGTAAGCGAGTAGAGTGCGCCTATCCGCTCCCCAAGAAGTATGGGACAATACCCGAAGGAGGGTAAGGGCCTTAGGGCATTTAACACGAAGTTAAGAGATATAGGGTGACCAAGACAAACGAGTGTCAAAAATCAACCCCAAAAACTTAGCGGAATACTTGTACACAATGGGGTGACAGTAAAGCGACAAAGAAGGACGAAGAACGACACGCTTCCGAGTAAAAGTCATAGCACAAGTCTTAGATGTAGAGAACCTGAAGCAATTATCAGTGGCGCAAGACGACACGGCATCAATCGCAAGTTGATGCTAGCGTTGAAGGAGGGGCAAATAATCACCCTGACAGCAAAGGGTAAGATCGTCGACATAGAGAGCGGAGAAGACGCCTGAAGGAAGGGAGGAAAGAAGACCATTGAGGGTAACTAGAAAAAGAGTAGTGCTCAGAACACTACCCTGGGGCACACCTTCGAATTGCTGAGAAGTGGCAGAGAGAGCGGTACTAAGTCTCACCCGAAAGGAATGACGAGAGAGGAAGCTGCGGAGAAAGAGAGGGAAATGACCACGAAGGCCAAAATAATGAAGTTGGAATAGAATATGATATTGCCAAGTGGTGTTGTAAGCATTCTCCAGGTCAAAAAGGATGGCAACAACAGAGGTCTTCACAGCAAAAGCGGTACATATATAGACCTCCAAGTTCACCAGGACATCTGTTGTGCTGCGGCACTTGCGGAAACCAAATTGAGAAGGGGAGAGGTGGTGATGGTGTTCTAAGAACCACATCAAATGAACGTTAACCATACGTTCAAAGAGTTTGCAGACACAACTTATTAGGGCAATAGGGCAGAAGTCCTTAGGGGATGTTCCCAGAGATCCTGGTTTGCGATCAGGGAGGACAAAGGCATCGGGCCAGTCCTCAGGGACTGACGACGACTCCCAGATCCGATTATACAGACTCAGTAAATACTGAGACGTGCATGGAGGGAGATGGCGAAGCATCTCATAATGAATGCCATCGGAGCCCGGCGCCGTAAAACCGCAGAGGGCCAGAGCAGACCGAAGTTCAGAGAGAGAGAAGGGATCGTTATAGGGAAGGCGAAGATGAGTACAGAAACCCAAAGGACAAGATTCAAGGACAGGTTTACGTAGAAGGAAAGATTGGGTAAGATGAAAACCAGTGCTAACAGATGAAAAGTGGGAACCCAGTTCGGTAGCGACCTGCAACGAATCCACCAGAAGAGTACCACGGAGGTGAAGGACCGGTGAGACATTGGGGAATGAATTTACCCACTATCTTGCGGATACACTTCCAGATCTGTAGCAGAGGAGTTTTGGATGTAATGGTGGAGACATAAGACGCCCAACATTCACGTTTAGCCGTATGGATGGCCCTACTGGCCACCGCACTCGCCTTCTGCAATAAAAGAAAAGAATCGGCGGTCTGCCGGCGGCGGTGTCTCTTCAGGCTGCACGCTTACAGCGGACAGCCCGAGCACAGTCTGTATTCCATCAGAGAACGCACTTCCATGGGCCTCGAGAGAAAGAGCGAGGAATAGAGCAGAGGGCAGGGTCGAAGACGGTGTCATGAAAAAAGAGGAGAGAGCGAGGGAAAGGCAGAAGGGAGAGGCAGAAGGGAGAGGTCAGAGAGCAGCACTGAGGGTAAATAGGTTCCAGTCTGCCTTAGCAAACTGCCACCTAGGGAAGGAGAGGGTAGGGAGAAAAGAGAAAAAGGTAACAAGGATGGGGAAATGGTAACTGCCATGGAGGTCATCAAGAACCTGCCACGTGAAATCTAAGTAAAGAGAAGACGAGCAAAGAGAAAGATCAAGACAGGTAAGGGTGCGAGTCCGAGAGTCCAAATGCGTGGGCTCACCAGAATTCAGAAGATACAGGGAAGAAGAGAGAATGAACGGCTCAAGAAGGCGACCCCAAGTGTTCGTCAGAACATCACCTCAAATGGAATAACGACAATTGAAAAAACCCAGCAGGAGCACAGGCTCCGGCAAAGAGTCCAGTAGGTGTTTCAGATCGAGAAGAGAAAGCGGGACACTCTGGGTGAGTTAAATGGAACAAACAGTGTAGTATTTCCTCACAAAGATACGAGCAGCAGAACAATGGAGAGGCGACGGAAAAAGTAAGAGGCCAAAGGGAACATCAGAGCGAACCAAGAGAGCAGAAGAGTTAGAAGCCCCAACAACATCTGGCGGAGGTGTTAGAGAAAGGAATAGGCACGAAAGTGACCAGGATGAGCACCAATCATCGGCTCCTGGAGACAGACACAAAGGGGCAAAAACCGCGAAATCGGAAGCTGGGGTTCAAGGAAATTGGCTTAATAACCATGAACGTTCCATTGAAGAATAGACATCGATGAGAAGAGGAAGGACAGCAACAGAGAACAATGAAGAAACAAAGGCATAAAGGGAAGAAAGCACGTTAAAGAAGCACAGTATCAGGGTCAGGGTCAGTGAAGTCAGGGTGAGAGGGCATGGGTAAATCGAGTAAAGAAGGAGAGAAGGGAACTAGAGAACCAACCAGAGGCGGACGAGTAGGGTCCGGAGGAGGAAGAGGGGGGGGAGGATAATCGAGGGTCAAGGACAGCAGCAGGAGGGGGCAAAAACCACAGGATGCACCTAAGCAAGGGCACCAACCGAGAAGGAAGCGGGGGGATGGGGGGGCCAAAGAGACCTCCATACCTAGAACAGGGGGCGTAACCACCGAAACGGGAGAGACCAAGAGTGAGAGTGTTAGAAGTAGGGGGGCGACGATGAAAGAGAAGCCTTTTTACCCGCCGGGGAGGAGGAAGGAGGCTTACGGTTCTGACTCAAAGAGAGAGGTGTCCCAGCAACTTCGTACTGGGCAACAAATTCCAGCATCTCAAAAGGAGATAGCAAAACGTGAGTATACACTATGCCCGTTGGGAGAGCGATGGACATCAGCCTGTACGGACAGGCGGCGTGGAGAGCCAATAGACGGAGGAGAAGGATGGGAAGGAGGATCAGAGGGAGACAAGGAAGAAGACACAGGAGACATGACAGACCGGCCAGAAAGAGGGGAAACCTCAGACAGAGTACCAGGAGGGGGACCCTTCGGGACAAAACTCAAAGGAACAGAAGAGGGGGCGGTAGACATATCAGGGTCCAAGGCCTGGAAACGGTTTTGAGTCTGAGGAAGGTGGGAAGGACGAGGAGAGGAAGAGCGCAACACGTGAGCATAAGAGACGTTAGCATATGGTGGGAGCCGGCGAACCTGGCGCCTCGCCTCAGGAAAAGACAAACGCTCCCGGTGCTTCAAGTTGAGGATGGCAGCCTCAAGCATGTAATGTATACACGCACGGGATTCCAGAGCAGTGGGGGGCACCATGCTCAAACCTCCAACACTTATTACAGAGCCGAGGAGAAGGAATGTACTTTTGGACGGAGCACCTGGCACCAGCAGGAATGACAGAGGGTGGAAGGGTCTTACCATTAAAAGTAATCTTCACAACCCGAAGGGGTTGACAGCGACGACCACGAGGGGGACGAGTAAACGCGTCTACCTGGAGGACAGAATGGCCCTGGGCATCGAGGATATGACGAATATCTTCGTGGCAGTCCTGCAGATTCCGAACACCAGTAACAACATGGAGTGGGGGAAGAATAGTGCCAACACTGGCATTCAACTGAGCATGCTTGGAGACCCGAACAGGGGTCTCGCCAAGGCAGGACAAGGCGGCCAAGCAGGAGGCTGCATCCTGAGAAGGAGCAGCAATGACACAATTACCAAGACGGGTGGGGTGGAAAGTAAAAGAGACATCTACGGAATCCACAAGGTGCCTATGGAGGGAAAAATCGTCAGTAGGCGCAGAATCAAGAGGGAGGAGATCAAAGTATTTGGCCCACGAAGCGGGACCAAACAAGGCTTGATACGCATCAGTACGGGAAGGAATTGGGCTATTGCGGCCGTGTCGAGGACGGCGTTGAGAACCCTCAGAGAGAAAGGGGTTAAAAGGCGCAGTAGTCACAACTAGAGACTATGCCGTGCCAGGGGGACGAGGTGGTCACCACTGGGGGCTTGGGGCTCGACCCAACCACAGAGGAGGGAGGGGAGCCGAGGGGAGTAGTCAGAAAGGTCAAAGGAGGAGCAAAGTCAGGACCTAATGCAGCGGGGGCTACAGAGCCCGGTCTTCCAACACGGTCCGACTCGGAGGTTTGGTCGCCCACCCCACGAGCTTGAGAAGGTAAGAGAGGAATAAAATTTGACATATGTACGAAAAGAAAAACATTCATTCTCAAATGTGCCCCTATATCCACCATGGAGCCACAATTAGAGGCAGGACACCCAACAAGAAGCTGTCGCCGATCATGTCAGGGGCCCCCCTAGAGGTGCATCGTGAGTATACGCCCCACAAACGCCCCCTTAAGAACCGTCAGTCCGTCAAGATCGAGCTCAGTGACGAATGGAGGATTGACAATAAAAGGTTCCCCTCGCTCTCGACGTTGGGCACTACAGTTCTACGGGTGCAAGAGTATGCCTCCTCAAGAACCCTGGTGTCTAAATAGAAGAAGTCCAAAAGAATAACCAAAACAAGCAAATGGTCGGCAAGAAACAACAAGCAGATAGGAGAAGAGGGGGGAGAAAAACGAAACATAAGGAAAAGGAAAAGTGATCCAGCACAATTGGAGAAGACAGCAGCAGGAGCATAAGGCTACAAAAAGGACAGAGGACTGTCCCATGGAGCATCACACTCCGGCAGCCGACCACAAAGCCCCTTCACGGTGCCAACTGGCCGGATGGGAAGGGGGAGTGTGTGTGTGTGTGTGTGTGTTCCCGATTTGCTTTTTGGTTGGGAAAACAGGATAACTAATTTCTGTGGAGTAATATTAGGATCTCTATGTATTTTTCGAGGTCCCAGAATGTTTACCCTAAGAATATTGAGACTAGTCCCAGGCTGAGTTGTCAGATGTACGAATTGAGGTACAATATTTGAACAGTTAATTTTGATTGAACTTATAACTACATAATAAATGATTACAGCTGGTTGTGCATTTTTTGTTGTATACTTTCCAGGATCTGGGAATGACTAGCCTATGATCACAGGTATTAGCATGCTGAGTTGCCAGATGTATGTTATACTATTTGTGAAATATTGTACAATTTATCTACAGTGTGGTGTAATTCCTGTTTCAGTGTAGGAATTACCCTGATTTAAAATGGTGGAGGAACTGCAGAAGATCTCTCCCTGCAATGAAGCAGCAGTGCAATTACCGAGATTGTCGTCTAAAGTATTGTGCTTCCCTCGTTGTATATTCGGATATAAAACTGAATTGCTAATAAAAGAATAAAATGTATAAAATATATATTCACGAACCTGTGGTTAGGTTAGGTTGGGGATGGTTGATCTGACTATTTTTTAATATTATTATAATTATTATTATTATTAAACATTAAATACATTACAAAGTAAGTACATCATTGCATAGCTTGTGACAACGCCCACCGCTAAAGATAGGCTGCTGTGAGATTGTCACACACCTGTGTTAATGAGAGCTTCAACTAATCCCTCACTGGAACCGCTTGGGACGTCAGGAGCCGCTAAAGCGACATATCTTATGGTGGGAACAACAAGCTTTGGAGCTGGTGACGTGGGTAGCAGCTCCTATATATATCCACCCAATCTCATTCATATATATATATACATATATATATATATATATATATATATATATATATATATATATATATATATATATATATATATATATATATATATATATATATATATATATTAGTATATTTTGGTAGCAGTCTTTCCTGTAGACATATATTATTAAATATGACCGAAAAAGTAAGATTAATAATTCTAACACGAATTTTCTCAATCTTTCGTACATTACGCTTCACTGTTGGAGGTAAATCAAAAATCACTTCTCCAAAATTCATTTTTATTTCTAGTCTGACGCGACACGGGCGCGTTTCGTAAAACTTATTACATTTTCAAAGACTTCACAAATACACAACTGATTAGAACTTACGTATCTCTGATTTTATATCTACATTTGAGTGAGGTGGGAGGGGTGATGTGGCATTAACACAAGACAGAACAAGAGGGGATATTAATAGGGTATTAAAAGTATCAACACAAGACAGAACAGAAACAATGGGTATTGAATAGAAGTGTTTGTAGAAAGCCTATTGGTCCATATTTCTTGATGCTTCTATATTGGAGCGGAGTCTTGAGGTGGGTAGAATATAGTTGTGCAATAATTGGCTGTTGATTGCTGGTGTTGACTTCTTGATGTGTAGTGCCTCGCAAACGTCAAGCCGCCTGCTATCGCTGTATCTATCGATGATTTCTGTGTTGTTTACTAGGATTTCTCTGGCGATGGTTTGGTTATGGGAAGAGATTATATGTTCCTTAATGGAGCCCTGTTGCTTATGCATCGTTAAACGCCTAGAAAGAGATGTTGTTGTCTCGCCTATATACTGGGTTTTTTGGAGCTTACAGTCCCCAAGTGGGCATTTGAAGGCATAGACGACGTTAGTCTCTTTTAAAGCGTTCTGTTTTGTGTCTGGAGAGTTTCTCATGAGTAGGCTGGCTGTTTTTCTGGTTTTATAGTAAATCGTCAGTTGTATCCTCTGATTTTTGTCTGTAGGGATAACGTTTCTATTAACAATATCTTTCAGGACCCTTTCCTCCGTTTTATGAGCTGTGGAAAAGAAGTTCCTGTAAAATAGTCTAATAGGGGTATAGGTGTTGTGTTAGTTGTCTCTTCAGAGGTTGCATGGCTTTTCACTTTCCTTCTTATGATGTCTTCGATGAAACCATTGGAGAAGCCGTTATTGACTAGGACCTGCCTTACCCAACAGAGTTCTTCGTCGACTTGCTTCCATTCTGAGCTGTGGCTGAGAGCACGGTCGACGTATGCGTTAACAACACTCCTCTTGTACCTGTCAGGGCAGTCGCTGTTGGCATTTAGGCACATTCCTATGTTTGTTTCCTTAGTGTAGACTGCAGTGTGGAAACCTCCGCCCTTTTCCATGACTGTTACATCTAGAAAAGGCAGCTTCCCATCCTTTTCCGTCTCGTAAGTGAAACGCAGCACGGAACTCTGCTCAAATGCCTCCTTCAGCTCCTGCAGATGTCTGACATCAGGTACCTGTGTAAAAATGTCGTCAACATACCTGCAGTATATGGCCGGTTTCAAGTTCATGTCGACTAAGACTTTTTGCTCGATGGTACCCATGTAGAAGTTTGCAAACAGGACACCTAGGGGAGAACCCATGGCGACCCCATCTACTTGCTTATACATGTGCCCATCCGGGCTCAAGAAGGGTGCCTCTTTAGTACAAGCTTGGAGTAGTTTCCTCAGAATACTTTCTGGCATATCAAGAGGAGTACAGGCTGGATCACGATACACTCTGTCGGCTATCATTCCGATTGTCTCGTCCACAGGTACGTTGGTAAACAGCGATTCTACGTCCAACGAGGCTCTTATCCCTGTGGCCCGTGTGCCCCGCAGTAAGTCCACAAATTCCTTTGGAGACTACAGGCTGAAGGCGCAAGGAACATAAGGAGTCAGCAGGCCGTTGAGTCGCTTCGCCAGTCTGTACGTGGGTGTGGGTATCTGGCTAATGATTAGAAATAATAGACTAGAAATAAAAATGAATTTTGGAGAAGTGATTTTTGATTTACCTCCAACAGTGAAGCGTAATGTACGAAAGATTGAGAAAATTCGTGTTAGAATTATTAATCTTACTTTTTCGGTCATATTTAATAATATATGTCTACAGGAAAGACTGCTACCAAAATATACTAATATTAAAGTGCACGACCCAGCAGCAAGGAATCAAGCCTTCACGATAAAATATCGCCAGGATCTGATTCGTGATCAGATATACAAGGCAGAGAATGAAATCAAAGACAACAAAACGCAACTACTTCATGCTACAAACGAGTGGAGAAATAGCAACATCGACCATAGTATCCGTACCTGCATTGAACAACACCTCGACATCCTCACAGACCAACATCACCTCAGCACTGAAACAAGGATTATCAAGAAACTAACAACATTATATGGAGGACCTATGGCAATTCCACGACCAAGAGATGGCTTCCTGAACCTTGCAGGAATTAACCTCACTGAGGACCAAGTCACTCTCCTAAATCTGGGCATAAACTGTCATGTTACGTCCAGACCGAGTGAAATGGCCCGGAAAGTAGAGTTGGAAATTCTGTTGGACGAAATATTCGACCTCGAGACACAAAAGAAGGTCACTACCAAAGATACCTTACAAGCAGAACTTATTGCAGAAGGAGGAAAGAATCGAGGCAACTACAGAAGCACCATACTGTCCCCCGAGCTTAAAGCGGCAGCTAAAAGCCTTCGTGAAAACAAGGAGATAGTTGTCAGGAGAGGTGACAAGTCGCCAATATATGTCATTCTTAAAAAAGACGAATATCTGGCGAAAATGAACATCATACTCTCTGACCAAACTAAGTTCCAAAGGGTAACGAAGGACACTACAGCCGAATTAAAAGCAAAGGTCAACAAACTGATCGAAACTGTGAACGCCAAGAAATCCGGACTCCACCTGCCAAAGATCATTGGGGAATATAAACCTGGATATGCGTATGGAAATGTCAAGACGCACAAGCCTGGAAACCCACTTCGGCCAATCATTAGCCCCCAAAAAAAAAAGCTCCAAAAAAAACAGTATATAGGCAAGACAACAACATCTCTTTCTAGGCGTTTAACGATGCATAAGCAACAAGGCTCCATTAAGGAACATATAATCTCTTCCCACAACCAAACCATCGCCAGAGAAATCCTAGTAAACAACACAGAAATCATCGATAGATACAGCGATAGCAGGCGGCTTGACGTTTGCGAGGCACTACACATTAAAAAGTCAACACCAGCAATCAACAGCCAATTAATGCACAACTATATTCTACCCACCTCAAGACTCCGCTCCAATATAGAAGCATCAAGAAATATGGACCAATAGGCTTTCTACAATCACTTCCATTCAATACCCATTGTTTCGTGTTCTGCCTTGTGTTGATGAAATTAATACCCTATTAATGCCACCTCACCCCATCCACCTCACTCAAATGTAGATATAAACAAATCGGAGATGTGTAAGTTCTATTCAGTTGTGTATGTGTAAACTAAAGTCTTTGAAAATGTAATAAGTTTTACGAAACGCGCTCAAGTGTCGCGTCAGACTAGAACTAAAAATGAATTTTGGAGAATTGATTTTTGAATTACCATCAACAGTGAAAAGAAATGTACGAAAGATAGAGAAAATTCGTGTTAGAATTATTAATCTTACTTTTTCGGTCATATTTAATAATATATGTCTACAGGAAAGACTGCTACCAAAATATACTAATATATATATATATATATATATATATATATATATATATATATATATATATATATATATATATATATATATATATATATATATATATATATATATATATTTATATATATATATATATATATATATATATATATATATATATATATATATATATATATATATATATATATATATATATATATATTATTATTATTATTAAATATGACCGAAAAAGTAAGATTAATAATTCTAACACGAATTTTCTCTATCTTTCTTACGTTTCTTTTCACTGTTGATGGTAATTCAAAGATCAATTCTCCAAGATCTGAGAAGATCCGTCCAAGATCTGTTAGACGACATATTCGACCTCGAAGCACAAAAGAAGGTCACCCACCAAAGATACCTTACAAGCAGAACTTATTGCGGAAGGAGGAAAGAATCGAGGCAACTACAGAAGCACCATACTGTCCCCCGAGCTCGAAGCGGCAGCTAAGAGCCTTCGTGAGAACAAGGAGATAGTTGTCACGAGAGGCGACAAGTCGCCAATATACGTCATTCTTAAAAAAGACGAATATCTGGCGAAAATGAACCTCATACTCTCTGACCAAACAAAATTCCAAAGGGTAACGAAGGACACTACAGCCGAACTGAAAGCAAAGGTCAACAAATTAATCGAAGCTGTGAACGCCAAGAAATCTGGACTCCACCTGCCAAAGATTATTGGGGAATATAGACCTGGATATGCGTATGGAAATGTCAAGACACACAAGCCTGGAAATCCACTTCGGCCAATCATCAGCTAGATACCCACACCCACATACAGACTGGCGAAACGACTCAACGGCTTGCTGACTCCTTATGTCCCTTGCGCCTTCAGCCTGAAGTCTCCAAAGGAATTTGTTGACTTGCTGCGGGGAACACGGGCCACAGGGATAAGAGCCTCGTTGGACGTAGAATCTCTGTTTTCCAACGTACCTGTGGATGAAACAATCGGGATGATGGCCAACAGAGTGTACCATGATCCGGCTTGTACTCCTCTTGACATACCTGAAAACAGTCTAAGGAAACTACTCCAAGCTTGTACTAAAGAGGCACCCTTCTTGAGCTCGGATGGACACATGTATAAGCAAGTAGATGGGGTCGCCATGGGTTCTCCCCTAGGTGTCCTGTTTTCAAACTTCTACATGGGTACCATCGAGTAAAAAGTCTTAGTCGACATGAACTTGAAACCGGCCATATACTGCAGGTATGTTGACGACATTTTTACACAGGTACCTGATGTCAGACATCTGCAGGAGCTGAAGGAGGCATTTGAGCAGAATTCTGTGTTGCGTTTCACTTACGAGATGGAGAAGGATGGGACGCTGCCCTTTCTAGATGTAACAGTCATGGAAAGGAGCGGAGTTTTCCACACTGCAGTCTACACTAAGGAAACAAACATAGGAATGTGCCTAAATGCCAACAGTGACTGCCCGGACAGGTGCAAGAGGAGTGTTGTTAACGCTTATGTCGACCGTGCCCTCAGCCACAGCTCAGAATGGAAGCAAGTCGACGAAGAACTCTGTAGGGTAAGGCAGGTCCTAGTCAACAACGGCTTCTCCAATGGTTCCGTGGAAGACATCATAAGAAGGAAAGTGAAACGCCACGCAACCTCTGAAGAGACAACTAACACAACACCTATACCCCCTGTTAGACTATTTTACAGGAACTTCTTTTCCACAGCTCATAAAATGGAGGAAAGGGTCCTGAAAGATATTGTCAGTAGAAACGTTATCCCTACAGACAAAAATCAGAAGATACAACTGACGATTTACTATAAAACCAGAAAAACAGCCAGCCTACTCATGAGAAACTCTCCAGACACAAAGCAGAACGCTTTAAAAGAGACCAACGTCGTCTATGCCTTCAAATGCTCTCTTGGGGACTGTAAGCCTAAAAAAACTCAGAATATAGGCAAGACAACAACATCTCTTTCCAGGCGATTAACGATGCATAAGCAACAGGGCTCCATTAAGGAACATATAATCTCTTCCCACAACCAAACCATCACCAGAGAAATCTTAGCAAACAACACAGAAATCATCGATAGATACAGCGATAGCAGGCGGTTTGACATCTGCGAGGCACTACACATCAAGAAGTCAACACCAGCAATCAACAGCCAATTAATGCACAACTATATTCTACCCACTTCAAGACTCCGCTCCAATATAAAAGCATCAAGAAATATGGGCTAATAGGCCCTCTGCAATTACTTCCATTCTTACCTTCAATACTCTTTGTTTCGTGTTCTATCCTGTGTTGAAAGTTTTGTTCACCTCATCCAAAACTGTTGTAACATATCACCTCACCCAAAATGCGGGTATAAAATGAAAAATGAAAGCTGTTTAAATCATAGCATAGTAAGAACTCTGTTTAGTGTTTGCAGGTAATAGTTGTGTGTGTGTGTAAACTAAAAGTCTTTGAAAATGTAATAAGTTATTACGAAACGCGTTCAAGTGTCGCATCAGACTAGAAATAAAAATGAATTTTGGAGAATTGATTTTCAATTACCATCAACAGTGAAAAGAAACGTAAGAAAGATCGAGAAAATTCGTGTTAGAATTATTAATCTTACTCTTTCGGTCATATTTAATAATATATGTCTACAGGAAAGACTGCTACCAAAATATACTAATATATAGTATATTAGTATATATATATATATATATATATATATATATATATATATATATATATATATATATATATATATATGTATATGTATATATATATAAATATATATATATATATATATATATATATATATATATATATATATATATATATATATATATATATATATATATATATATATATATATATGTGTGTATGTGTGTGTTTTTACTGGGGTTGAGCTTTGCTCTTTCGGCCCGCCTCTCAACTGTCAATCAACTGTTTACTAAGTACTTTTTTTTTTTTTTTTTTTTTCCCCCACACCACACACACACACACACACACCCCAGGAAGCAGCCCGTGACAGCTGACTAACTCCCAGGTACCTATTTACTGCTAGGTAACAGGGGCATTCAGGGTGAAAGAAACTTTGCCCATTTGTTTCTGCCTCGTGCGGGAATCGAACCCGCGCCACAGAATTACGAATCCTGCGCGCTATCCACCAGGCTACGAGGCCCCTAGGTGTGTGTGTGTGTGTGTGTGTGTGTGTGTGTGTGTGTGTGTGTGTGTGTGTGTGTGTGTGTGTGTGAACTGAATAAGTATTTTGATTGGGTATAGATGGACATGTTACAGTGAGGTGTGGGATGTATGTTTCTGACCGTTAATGAGGCATGCACGGGATTAGCAGTGAGGGAGGATTAAATGAAAATGTCTAGCTAGGTGATGTTAAAGCTTTGTTTTTTGGAAATTATATAATAGCAAATATATGTATGTCGTTGGAGACTTCAACAGGGGTTAAAGTAGTGTTCCTATGTTTGCATTTCTGATAATTAATGCTGACGCAAGTGAGATACTTGTCAGTTTATACTCTGCGTGGTTCCCCTTGTTTCATACGAATAAGAAATAGTGGATGTCATTTCATTCCTATGCTCAATAAAAGATCTTTGGCTATATAAATATAAGGTCTATAAATATAAGGTCTAGGTAAGTTAGGTGAGAAAATAGAGCCTTCTGAATATTGAGGGAGTGACATGATTGAAGGGTACAAGTGGATAAATGAAGATGAAAGGGAGAGGTATTAACTAAATAGTGAATAGACCTTCTGCAGTTCATCTAATAGTGGCAGTTGATGTTTTGGTTCACATAGACAGAAAGTAAATTGGAGATACTGTATGGGACCCCTACAAAAGTTTTCTACTATTTCATTTCTTATGTTTAATATGCGGTATTAGCTAGAAATGATCTTTGAAAATGGGAAAATATGAAAATGGGTTTAAATATATTATGGGAAAACGGGCTTAATATGGGAAGATGGGGTTAAATACATCATTACAGAAAACGGGTTTATTTAGGGAAGATCAAAATTGACTGGCATTGTTGAGGTAACAAAAATGACCTGGGCTACGAGTTATCAGTAGCAGAGGTACCTCTAAAACGAGTTGGAGTACAAGGAATTAGTTGCGGAGGTAAGGAAAATGTTACGGGATTCATGCACTCACAGAGACAACGAAAACGACACAGCCAACGAACAATCACACAGTGAAGTGACGGAAAATAAGTGCGCCTACTAGCAATCACTTTAGGCTTCTCTCAGTAATTGCTTATAGCTTATGGACTATGAGCAATCACCGAGAAAACCCAAAAGTGATTGCCTGTAGGCACACTTTCCACTACTCACCATAACACTCCACCACCACCCCCACACTTCATTAGACATCTTTGTCCACTACCATTACACTCCACCACCACTCCCATATTCCATCAACATACTCCACCACCGCACTTTACCACCACCTCCGCCACCACGACCACACTCCACCACCACTACCTTTACACTACATCACCATACTTCACCACCACCACACTCCACCCCTATACTCTAACACCACACTCTATCACCGCCACCACCACCCTCCACCATCGCACTCCACCACCACCTCCACCACCACCACTGCCACTACACTACACCAGATTCCATCCCTATACTCCAACACCACACTCTATCATCACCACCATCACACTCCACTACTACCGCACTCCACCACAACCACCACACTCCACCACCACTACCATTACACTGCACTACCATACTTCACCACCACCACAACCACCACACTCCACCACCACTACCATTACACTGCACTACCATACTTCACCACCACCACAACCACCACACTCCACCACCACCACCACAACCACTACATTCCACCACCACATTCCACCACACACTACTATAAAGGTTCAAGAAATGTAACGCTTTATACAGTGACAGCGGCCGTCAGGGGTAAGTAAGTAATTATCAGAAGAAGGCACCAAACCGGGAAGGCTATGTATGGCACCATGAAATGTGCGGAATAATCAGAGGGCGCTAAATATCACCAAGGATGCCAATACGAGAACAGAAACGCATAAGGCAAACGATATCAAAAGTATCCGATTCACCAAGAATTCTATCGAGGGACAAGCGACCGCGAGGGATGATCGGAAAGCATGACACACGCTCATCCTGGAAGTCGGGACATTCAAGAAGGATATGCATGACCGTAAGAGGGACAATGCAATTTGGACAATAAGGAGCAGGGCGGCGCTCCATCAAGTGACCATGGGTTAAGCGAGTATGGCCAATACGCAACCTCGCCAGAGCCATTTCACATCACCGGTTATGGTGGTAGGAGGACGGCCATGAGGACACACTACTCTTAAGAGCATTCAGTTTGTTACCAGTAACAGAAGACCAACAATCCTGCCAACAGGGTAAGGATGGAGGAATGAATAACTGGGTAAAACTCAGAATAAGGAATACCTTTATGGGAGATGGGACAATAGTGGACAGCTTCCCTAGCAGCAGCAGCGTCCGACGCTCATTTAAAGACACCAATTTGGCTGGGAACCCAGCTAAATTCAAATGACTTAAATTTACTGGAAATAAGAAACAGCCAATGCTTAATCTCGACGACCACTGAATGGACCAGATTAAATTAATAGATATTAATTTAATATCAATAGATCAATTAATTTAATATCAATGAGGGCTGCTAAAATAGCAGCCCTTATTGACTCCGAGAGCCAGGAGGGGACTGCGAGAGTCAACGACTACTACAAAGGAAGATTGACAACGAGAAAGGAGGAGACGAAGGGCATAGAGAATAGCATAAAGATCCGCTGTGATGATGCTAGTCTCCGGAGGTAAGCGACACATATAAGTGCTGTCAGGAAAAACTACAGAGTAGCCTACACCATCCGCATACTTAGACCCATCAGTGAAGAAGGAAACGGAGCGGGAGTGCGGAGAAAAGTGTTCAAGGATAAGGCATTTTAGAACAGGAGGGGTAAAACCTTTAGTGATGCGAGTCATAGATATACAAAACTTTGGAAGGGGAACTCTCCACGGGGGCAAGGAAGGAACAATACGAGGAATCCTGTGAGCAAGACAACCGGACAGAAAGAGGGAGGTGGTGAAGAGGAACAGGAACCACAGAAGTGGAATAGTTAAAGCACGACAGAGGCGAGAGGAAGGATGTTGCAAGGACCCTGCAAGATAGCGAAGACAGTAGCGATCACGGCGGCTCTGGAGAGATAGGAAGCCAGTGTCAACATACTAGCTGAGGGCGGTATTATAACGAAAGGCACCAGAGCTGAGGCGCAATCCAAGCATCAAGACGGCGAAGAGTAGAAGGAGAATTAGAGGAGTAAGCAGGGCAACCATAATCGAGTTTAGACAGGAAAAGAGAGGAATGTAAAGCGAGGAGAGTGTGCCTATTCGCCCCCCAAGAAGTATGGAACAATACCTGAAGGAAGGTAAGGGCCTTAGAACATTCAACTTGGAGGTAAGAGATATGTGGCTACCAAGACAAGCGAGTGTCAAAGATTAACCTCAAACCTTAGCGGAATCCTTGTTCACAAGCTGGTGACCATAAAGCGACAAAGAGAGACGAAGAGCGACACACTTCCGAGTAACAGTCATAGCACAATTCTTAGACGTAGAGAACCTGAAGAGAACATGATCGGTGGCCCAAAACGACACGGCATCAATCGCAAGTTGAAGCCGGCGTTTAATGAGAGCCGAATCATCACCTCGACAGCAAAGGGTAAGAGTGCGACATAGAGAGCAGAAAAGACGTCAGAAGGAAGAAAGGAAAGAAGATCATTGAGGGCAACTAGAAAAAGAGTAGTGCTCAGAACACTACCTTGGGCATACCCTCGTATTGCTGAAAAGAGGCAGAGAGAGAGATACCAAGTCTCACTCGAAAGGAATGACCAGAGAGGAAGCTCTGGATAAAGAGAGGGAGATTACCACGAAGACCAAAAGAATAAAGTTGGGACGGAATATGATATCGCCAAGTGGTGTTGTAAGCCTATTCCAGGTCAAAAAGACAGCAACGGAGGTCTTCACAGCAAAACCAGTACAAATAGAGACCTCGAAGTTCACCAGGACATCTGTTGATCTGCGGCACTGACGAAAACCAAATTAAAAAGGGAAGAGGTGTTGATAGTTTTCTAAGAACCACATCAGACGAACGTTACCATACGTTCAGAGAGTTTGCAGAAACAACACGTAAGGGCAATAGGGCGGAAGTCCTTAGGGGATGTCCCATGAGACCCTGGTTTATGAACACGGTGAACAACGGCATCGAGCCAATCCTCAGGGACTGACGACGACTCCCAGACCTGATTATATTGACACAGTAAATACTGAGACGTGCACGGAGGGAGATGGCAAAGCATCTCATAATGAATGCCATCAGAGCCCGCTTCTGTAGAACCGCAGAGGGCCAGGGCAGACTGAAGTTCAGAGAGAGAGAAGAGATCGTTATAAGGAAGGCTGAGATGAGTGCAGAAATCTAAAGGATGACATTCAAGGACTGGTTTAAGAAGGAGGGAAGATTGGGGAAGATGAAAACCAGAGCTAAGAGAAGAAAAGTGGGAACCGAGTTCGGTCGCGACCTGCAACGGGTCCGCCACAAGAGTACCACGGAGGTGAAGGACCAGCGAGACATCGGGAACGAACTTACCTGCTATCTTGCAGACACGCTTCCAGATCTATGGCAGAGGTGTTTCGGACGTAATGGTGGAAACATAAGACTTCCAACACTCATGCTTAACTATACGGATGGCCCTACAGGCCACTGCACTCGCCTTCCGAAACAAAAGAAAAGAATCAGCCGTCTGCCGGCGGCGGTGTCTTTTCAAGGCTAAACGCTTACAACGGACTGCCCGAGCATCGTCTGAGCACCGTCCACATTCCACAAGGGAACGCACTTCCGTGGTCCCCGAGAGGAAGAGCGAGGAATACAGTGGAGGGCAGCGTCGAAGATGGTGTCATGAAAAAGGAGGAGGGCGCGAGGGAGAGGCAGAACGGAGAGGTCAGAGAGAGCAGCACGAAGGGTAAATAGGTTCCAGTCTGAATTAGCAAACATCCATCTAGGAAAGGAGAGGTGAAAAGAGAAAAATGTAACAAGGATGGGGAAATGGTCACTGCCATGGAGGTCATCAAGAACTCACCACATAAAATCCAAATAAAGAGACGATGAACAGAAGAAAGATCAAGACAGGAAAGGGTGCGAGTCCGAGAGTCCAAATGAGTGGGCTCACTAGAATTCAGAAGAGACAGGGAAGAAGAGAGGACGAACGGTTTGAGAAGGCAACCCTGGGTGTTTGTCAGAACATCACCCCAGAGGGTATGCCGACAACTGAAATCACCCAGCAGGAGCACAGGCTCTGGCAAGGAGTCCAGTAGGTGTTTAAGATTGGGAAGAGAAAGTGGGACATTTGGGGGGGGGGGGGATAAATGGAACAAACCGTGTACCATTTACACACAATGACATGTGAAGCAGAACATTGGAGAGGCGACGGAAAAAGTAGGGGGACGAAGGGAACATCAGAACGAATCAAGAGAGCTAAATTGAAACGGGCCCCAGCAAAAGCCGTGGGAGGTGGGGGTGGGGGGGTGGGGAGAGAAAGGAATAGCCATGGAAGCGACCAGGACGAGCACCAAGCATCGGCTCTTCGAGACAAACACAAAGAGGTGAAACTGTGTAATCAGAAATGGGAATTCATGAAAATTGGCGTGATATACGCGAATATTCCACTGAAGAATTGACATCGACAAGAAGAGAAAGGACAGCAACAGAGACATTGAGAAACAAAGGTGAAAAAGGTACACAGCACGTTAAAGAAGCATAGGATCAGGATCAGCAAAGTCAGGGTTAAGAGGCATGGATAAACTTAGTAAGGATGGAGCGAAGGGAGCGAGAGGACCGACCAGAGGCAGACGAGCAGGGTCCGGAGGAGGCGGAAGAGGAGGAGAAGGAGGGGAAAACCGAGGGTCAAGGACAGGAACAGGAGGGGCAAGGTCAGCAACCGAGAGGGAAGCGGGGGGCCAAAGAAACCTCCATAGCAGGAACAGGGGGGTGCACCCACCAAAACGGGAGGAGATGGAGCGCGAGTCAGAGGTAGGGGGCGAGGAAGAAAGCAAAGCCTTCTTACCCGCCGGGGAGGAGGAAGCAGATGAGCCAGATTTTCGCTTCTGACTCGAAGAGACGGGCGTCCCAGCAACAGTGTCCTGGGCATTGATTCAAGCATCTAAACAGGAGAAGAAGAACGAAAGCAAACGTCACGATGTCCGCTGGGAGAGTGATGGAAATCAGTCTGCACAGACAGGCGGCGTGGAGAGCTAAGACACTGAGGAAAAGGATGGGAAGGAGGATTGGAGGGAAACGAGGAAGAAGATACAGGAGACAAGGCTGACGGGGTAGAAAGAAGGGGAACCCCAGACAGAGAACCATGAGGGGGACCCTTCAGGACAGAATGTAGAGGTACAGAGGAAGAGGCGGTGAGCGTGTCTGGGTCTAAGGCCTGGAAACGGTTGTGAAACTGAGGAAGGTGGAAAGGACGAGGAGAGGAAGATCACAACACATGAGCATAAGAGACACCAGCAAAAGGGGGAAGATAGCGAACTTGGCGCCTCGCCTTAGGAAAAGACAAACGTTCCTAGTGCTTCAAGGTGAGGACTGTATAAAGACGGTCCTCTAGTTTGTAATGTACACACACGCTTGAGAAGGTAGGGTCGGCCTCACCTCAATTGAAGCAGGGAGCTCGGGGAGAAGTGCACTCTGACTTAGAGTGACCTTTGTCCCCACACAAGGGACAGAGAGAGACAGTACTGGAGCACAAGAGGGCACCATGCCCAAACCTCCAGCACTTATTATAGAGCCTAGGAGAGGGAATGTACTCCTAGACGGAGCACCTGGCACCAGCAAGAATGACAGAGGGCGGAAGGGTCCTACCATCAAAGGTAATCTTCACAATCCGAAGGGGTTGAAAGCGACGACCACGTGGGGGACGAGTAAACGAGTCTACCTGGAGGACAGAAAGGCCCTGGGCTTCGAGGATATGCCGAATATCTTCGTGGCAGCCCTGTAGATTCCTAATACCAGTTGCAACATGGGGTGGGGGGTGAACAGTGCCAAGACTGGCATTCAACTGAGCATTCTTGGAGACCCTAAGATGGGTCTCGCCATGGCAGGATATGCCGGCCAAGCAGGTGGCTGTATCCTGAGAAGCAGCAGCAACGAGACGTGTACTGAGATGGGTGGGGGTTGAAAGTAACAAAGGCATCTACTGAATCAACAAGGTGCCTATGGAGGGAGAAATCATCAGGAGGTGTAGAATCCAGACGAAGATGATCAAAGTACTTGGCCCACAAAGCGGGACCAAACAAGGCTTGGTACGCATTAGTATGGGAAGGGATCGAGCGAGTGCGGCTGTAGTATGGGCGTCGTTTAGAGCCCCCATATAGAGAGGGGTTAAAATGCACAGTAGTCACAATGTGACAGGGGACGAGGTGGTCACCACTGGGGGTTTGTGGTACGACCCAAGCACAGAGGTGAGAGGTGAGCCAAGGGGATTAGTTAGGAGGGTCAAAGGAGGAGCAAGGTCGAGGCCCAATGCAGCGGGGGCTACAGAGCTCGATCTTCCAACTCAGTCCGACTTGGGGTCATGGTCGCCCACCCTAAGAGCCTGAGAAGGTACAGGAGAAACAGAATGTGACATAAAAACGAGAGGAAAAACTTTAATTCACGAATGTGCCCCCACACCCACCACGGAGCCACAATTAGAGGATAGGACACCCAACAAGAGACATGTTGCTGATCTTGCCAGGGCCCACTAGGTGTGCAACATGAGTATACGCCCCACAAATGCCATTTTAAGAACCGTCAATCCGTCGAGATCGGATTCAGTGACGAAAGGAGGATTGACAATAAAAGTGTCTCCTCGCTCGCGACATCAAGTACGACAGTCCTATGGGTGCAAGAGTATGCCTCCTCAAACACCCGGGCGTCAAAATAAATAGAATGCCGAAAGAATAATCAAAACATGCAAAAGGTCGGTGGGAAATGACAATTAGAAAGGAGAAGATGGGGGGGGGGTGAAAACGAAACAAAAACATAAGGAAAAGGAAAATTCACCAGCAGAATTCGAGAGGACAGCAGCAGGACCAGAAGGCCACAAAAGGACAGAGGACTGTCTCATGGAGCATCACACTCCGGTAGCTGCCCACCAAGCCCCCTCACGGCAGCAACGGGCCGGACAGGGAGAGAGGGGCCGTCAGTGGTAGCTAGGGTCCATGTGTACTCCTGTCCTTGAGAGCTGCTTCCTCCCTTCTCTGCACTACGTGCTCTGGCTCTGCCACTCCCTCCCCTACACTACGTGCTCTGGTATTTACTTCAGCGGAGCAGGTGGGAGCTATCAACACACCCATGACGTACACGGTACTTGCTACAGTGGAGCTGGTGGGAGCCATCAACACACCCGTGACGTACACGGTACTTACTACAGTGGTGCAGGTGGGAGCCATCAACACACCCATGATGTACACGGTACTTACTACAGTGGTGCAGGTGGGAGCCATCAACACACCCATGATGTACACGGTACTTACTACAGTGGTGCAGGTGGGAGCCATCAACACACCCATGATGTACACGGTACTTACTACAGTGGAGCTGGTGGGAGCCATCAACACACCCGTGACGTACACGGTACTTACTACAGTGGTGCAGGTGGGAGCCATCAGCACACCCGTGACGTACTTGGTACTAACAACAGTGGAGCAGGTGGAAGCCATCAACACACCCATGATGTACACGGTACTTACTACAGTGGTGCAGGTGGGAGCCATCAACACACCCATGATGTACACGGTACTTACTACAGTGGTGCAGGTGGGAGCCATCAGCACACCCGTGGTGGCGGTCAGTGGGCACTATACAGTTGTCCGCCATGGGGATACACTGACGCCCACTCGCACACAAGAACTCTTCGGGGCCGCACTCCGTCACCGCCTCTGTAATGATATAGAAAGCTCTGATTTGAACACCTGGTGTGGTTCGGGTGTAGACGGAGGCCCCTTCTACACTACACACGACGTTCACCATTGTAACCATCTATACTACACAAGACAATCATTGTAAGCGTCCACACTACACACGGTAATCATTGTAACCATCTACACTACACACGGTCATCATTGTAACCATTTACACTACACACGGTAATCATTGTAACCATCTACACTACACACGACAATCTTTGTAACTATAAACACTACACACGGACATCATTGTAACCATCCACACTACACGCGGCCATCATTGTAACCATCCACACTACATACGGCAGTCATTGTAACCATCAACACTACGCACCACAATCATTGAAACCATCAATACTACACACGGTAATCATAGTAACCATCAACACCTTACACGGCCATCATTGTAATTGCACTACACACGGCCATCATTGTAACCATCCACATTACACACGGCAATCCTTGTAACCAATACCTTACACGGCTATCATTGTAAACATCAGCACTACACATGGCCATCATTGTAAACATCAACACTACACATGGCCATCATTGTAAACATCAACACTACACAAGGCCATCATTGTAAACATCAACACTACACATGGCCATCATTGTAACCATCAACACTACACATTGTTATCATTGTAACCATCAACACTACACATTGCTATCATTGTAACCATCAACACTACACATGGCTATCATTGTAACCATCAACACTACATGGCTATCATTGTAACGATCAACACTACATTTGGCTATCATTGTAACCATCCATAATACACACGGCAAATATTGTAACCTTGTATACTACATACGGCAATCATTGTAACTATCTACACTACACACTGTTATCATTATAACCATCTGAACTACACAGTCATCATTGTAACCATTCACACTACACAGGACTATCATTGTAACCATCTACACTACACGCGGCCATTATTGTAACTTCTACTCAACACACGACCTTCATCATAGTAACCATCTACTCTACCTTTGACCTTCATCACTATAACCATCTATACTCCAGACGACCAAGAATTTAACTGTCTGCAGTACACACAACCTTCATCGCTGTAAACCATCTGCACTTCTCACTACCAACAATGTAACCATCGACACTACACACAACATTTATCATTATATACCAACTACATTTTGCACGACCACCAATGTAACTATCTACACCACACTCGACCAGCAATATATCAATCTACACACACACACGACCAACAATATAACCCTCTATACTACACACCAAACATCCCCTCTCCTATCAGAATTGGCCATGGAACTAGAAAGAGTCCACATTGGGAGAGACCACAACAGCCCAGTAGGAGATGAGAAGTATTAAGGTCGTATACACAAATGCAGATAAAATAACAAATAAACGGGTAGAGTTGCAAGAAAGAGCGATTGAAGAGCTATCACATATATTGTTGTAATAACAAAAACGAAACTAACGAGTGTTATAGGGAATGAAATCTTCTGTCATGGATATCAAGTAATAAGCAAAGATTGGGTGAAGAAGGGGAGTAGGTAGTGTAGTCCTACTGCTAAAACTACTCTGGAACTTTGAGGAAGTGTAAGTGTCAGAGGAATCTGATCAGCAAGAGTACGTACTAGAATAGTAACATTTGGGGTTATAAACATAGCAGTAGCCGTGATTTACAATTGCCCACTAAACAACAGTGGCCTAGGAATAATATAATAAATGTAATGAGACCTTCGGGGGTTTTGAAGTGTCAAGGTAAGCGAGAGCCAGACTGCTAATAATTTCAATCACAGAAAAATAGAGTGAGTTAAGTAAAAAAAAAAAAAAGAGGTGATGAGGCATAGATAGCAAAATTGGTAGATTCAGCAGATAAGCACTTCATGAAACAACATATTACAGAACCAACAGGAGTAAAGGTAGTCTCGTCTAGACTAGGTGTTTACCCAAAATGAGGCATGTGTGGAGAAGATAGAGTTTGAGATACCCCGAGGGGCTAGTGACTACTGTGATAGCGTGCTTCAGTACATAATGGTGCTAAAGGAACTAAATAGACCAACAAACACGCTAAGGAATGCGAGAAACTACAGACGTGGAGACTGCAGTAAGATGAGGGATTTTTTGTGTGAAATCCAGCAGGGGAGAGAACTGAAAGAGAAGACAAATGAAATGATGAAAATTATTACTAAAAAATATGCAGATGCAACGGAGCTGTACATCCCACTCAAGAAGAAGGTAGATGAAAAGGCAAAGTAAACCCCTGGTTCGATAGGCAGTACAGAGAAGCAGAGAGGACCAAAAAAGCATGGAAAAAGTACAGAGAACTAAGATCAGAGAAAAATAGAGACGCACTTAAGAGAGCCAGACATGATTACACTAAAGTAAGGAGGGAAGCCGAGACACAATTTGAAAATGACATAGCAACAAAAGTTAAGAACCAAATGAAGCTCTTGTATTGCCATATAGGGAGAAAAAACAGTTTATATATTTATTTCAATGCAACATATACGCCCTGGTTTAACCATATGAACAGTAGCTAGGTGGGTATTTATACATGTAATTAGGCAATGGAGATTAGCACTCTCCATGAGACCAGGTGATAAAGCTAAAGAGGTAAGGGGAAATCTTATGGAAAATAACAAGGAGGTGTGTGAGGAACTAAACAAAATATTTCAAGAGGTCTTACCAATGGAACTAATGTGGAGACCAGAGCTGAGCGATGAAAGGCTAGAGGAAGCACTGGATGACAGAGGAATCATAGTCAAAGAGGTTAAAAAACACTTGAATGAACTAGATACAACAAAATCAATTGGGCCAAACTTAACATATCACCATGGCTACTGAAGGAGGCTGCACAGGTGATATGTCACTCACTAAGGTTTTTAATAAAACACTCGAAACAATAATTCTTCCAGAATTATGGAAAAAGGCAAATGTAGTCCCAGTTTTCAAGAAAACGGACAGAAAAGAGCCACTCAATTACAGACCAGTGTCACTGACAAATATTCCTTGTAAAGTGCTAGAGAGAGTAATCATGTGGAGAAAAGTGAAACATCTAGAATAAGACAAACTTTAGCAACAGAACGGCATCATGGATTTTAGAAATGAAAAAGTCATGTCTGGCAAACTTGATCGAGTTTTATGACAAGGTCACTAGAATACGACAAGAAAAAGAAGGTTGGATAGATATAATTTTCAAAGATTGTCAAAAGGCATGATACTGTTCTTCATGAAAGGCTAGTGTACATGATAGAGAAGCAAGTTGGACAACGATATTAAACTTTGTAAGGGAATAGCTGAAAGGCATAGGACAAACACTCACAGTAAGAGACGAGGTATCCAGTGGAGGAATGCAATAAGATCCGTCCCACCAGGATCAGTCCTGGGAACCACTACTGTTCATAATTTATGTTAATGATTTACTCGAAGGAGTGAGTTCGTACATGTCAATGTTTGTGGGCGATGCCAGAATAAAGAGGAATGTAAAAACAGAGGAGGACTGCAGAATGTTACAGAATGACCTTAACAAACTCGAAGAGTGGAGAAGCAAATGGTTATTGGAGTGTTAGGTAATGAAGGTGGGGAAGGGACAAAGAAGACCAGAAGGTGCATATACCATTAATGGAAGACAACTGCCGGAATCTGAGAAAGAGATTTTGGATTGGATATAATTCCATCCCTAACACCAGAGGCACACATTGGCAGGGTGACGTCGGCAGAATATGGGACGCTGGCCAACATTAGAACGTCGTTTAAAAACCTAAATCATGACGCGTTCAGAGCAATCTAAACACTCATTCCTCTCAATGTTTGCTGATGATGGCAAAATTATAAGAATGATTAAGAGGAAAACACCAAGAGGCTACAGGATGACTTGGACAGCCTGAAGGAATCGTCCAATAAAGGATTACTAGAGTTTAACTCGAGCAAGTTCACAGTGAATAAAACAGGCGTAGGAAGCAGAAGGCCAAACATAAGTGCCAACTGGGAGAGGAAATCCTTCAGGAGTTCAGAAGAGTGAAAAACTGGGGGTTGATATCACACCAGAACTGTCCCCTGAAACCCACATCAAAGGGATAATATCAACAGTATATGCAAGGCTGGCAAACATAAGAACTACCTTCAGAAACTTGTGTAAGGTATCATTCAGAACCTTGTATTCCTCATATGTCCAAACAATTACTGGAGTATGCGGCTCCAGCGTGGAGTCCACTTCCAGTCAAACACAAAACGAAGTTAGAAAAGGTTCAGAGGTATGCCAACAGGCTACTCCCTGAGCTGAGAGGTATAAGCTACGAGGAAAGATTAGTGGAACTAAACCTTCACTAACACTGGAAGACAGAAGAGATAGGGGAGACATGATCACTACCTATACAATTCTCAGAGAGTAGCCTGTTGGCATACCTCTGAACCTTTTCTAACTTCGTTTTGTGTTTGACTGGATGTGGACTCCATGCTGGAGCCGCATACTCCAGTATTGTTTGGACATATAAGGAATACAAAGTTCTGAATGATATCTTACACAAGCTTCTGAAGGTAGTTCTTATGTTTGCCAGCCTTGCATATGCTGTTGATATTATCCCTTTGATGTGGGTTTCAGGGGACAGGTCTGGTGCTACTCCCTGAGCTGAGAGGTATAAGCTACGAGGAAAGATTAGTGGAACTAAACTTCACGACACTGGAAGACAGAAGAGATAGGGGTGACATGATCACTACCTATACACTTCTCAGAGGAATTGACATGGTAAATAAAGATAAACAGTTTAGCATGGGTGGAACACGAACAAGGAAACACAGCTGGAAACTTAGAACCCAAATGATTCACAGAGACTTTAGGAAGCATCTTTTCAGTGTCAGAGTAGTTAACAGGTTGAATGCATTAGGAAGTGATGTTGAGGAGGCAGACTCCAAACACAGTTTCAAATGTAGATGTGATAAAGTCCAATAGGCTCAAGAATCTGTACACCAGTTGATTGATAGTTAAGAGGCGAGACAAAAGGGCCGAAGCTCAACCCTCGCAAGCACAACTACGTGAGTACACAAAAACTCGCTGCACTTGTAGTTACTTCACTACTAGCTAACACGCTACCAGTCTCTACACTACAAGTCGCTATAAACTACCACTCATCATACTTCACAGTTGCCACATTACCAGTCACCATACTTTCAGACACGTCAATGCCAGTCACCACATTACTAGTCAGCATAGTGCAAATCACTTCACTGCCACTGTGAGAGTACATTTCACATTTCACTGGAAGTATATTTATGGAACCGAAAATTTCCCACAGGTCCGATGTTGGGTGCCAGTTGTGAGAGCATATTTCAGTTGAGCCAGAAGTGCTGAACAAAAGCTACCACGTTAAGTGCCAGATGTGAGATTCTAACTTCCAACAAAAATATGGATGAGAGCAATCGCCAGAGTTCAGTCACCCATGTTATGACCTCACATACACCAAGTATGGTTGGTGTATGATGTGATCATACGGTAGCATAAAATAAGGCAGAATAGCCTAATATTATGTTTCATGAAATATGATTATATGTATCTATTATTGAATTCTATGCATTACTGTATATAACATACTTTATGTATTGCCATGTACTGTGGCAATACCACAGTACATGGAAAGGCTTGCGAGTCTGAGACCAAATGAGTGGGCTCACCAGAATTCAGAAGAGACAGGGAAGAAGAAAGGATGAACGGTTCAAGAAGGCGACCCCGGGTGTTTGTCAGAACATCACCCCAAAGGGTATGTCAACAATTGAAATCACCCAGAAGGAGCACAGGCTCCGGCAAGGAGTCAAGTAGGTGTTTAAGATTCGGAAGAGAAAGTGGGACACTCGGGGGGAGATAAATGTAACAAACCGTGTACCATTTCCTCACAAAGATACGGGCAGCAGAACATTGGAGAGGGGACGGAAAAAGTAAGGGGACGAAGGGAACATCAGAGAGAATCAAGAGACCAGAAGACAGAAGAGCTAGGAGCCCCAGCAAAAGCGGGGAAGAGGGGAGAGAAAGGAATAGCCACGGAAGCCACCAGTATGAGCACCAAGCATCGGCTCCTGGAGACAGATACAAAGGGGCGAAAACTGTGAAATCAGAAGTTGGAATTCAAGGAAATTGGTGTAATATCCACGAATGTTCCACTGAAGAATGGTCATCAACATGAAGAGAAAGGACAGCAACAGAGAACAACAAAGAAACAAAGGTCGGCGAAGTCAGGGTTAGGGGGCATAGGTAATCTGAGTAAAGAAGGAGGGAAGGTAGCTGGAGGACCGATCAGGGGCGGACGAGCAGGGTCCGGAGAAGGAGTAGGAGGAGGGGGGAGGGGGGACAACCAAGGATCAAGGACAGCAGCAGGAGGGGCAGAAACTAGGGAGTGCACCTCAGCAAGGGCAGCAACCGCGAGAGAAGCTGGAGCCAAAGAAACCTCCATAGCAGGAACAGGGGGCGCAACCACCGAAACGGAAGGGGATGGAGCGAGAGAGTCAGAGGTAGGGGCGAGGAAGAAAGCGAAGCCTTCTTACCCCAGCCGGGGAGGAGGAAGGAGAGGAGCCAGGCTTAACCTTCAGACTCAAAGAGACAGGCGTCCCTGCAACAATGTACTGGGCAACAGATTCAACCATACCAACAGAAGAGCAGAACGAGAGCAAACACGATGGTCATTGGGAGAACGATGGACATTAGCCCGCACTGACAGGCGGCATGGAAAGCCAACAGACGGAGGAGAAGGATGGGAAGGAGGATTGGAGGGAGACGAGGAAAAAGACACAGGAGACATGACAGACTAGGAAACCCCAGACAGATAACCATGAGGGTTACCCATCGGGACAGAATTCAAAGGAACAGAGGAGGCGGCGGTGGGCGTGTTTGAGTCTAAGGCCTGGAAACTGTTGAGACTGAGGAAGGTGGAAAGGACAAGGAGAGGAAGTGCACAACACACGAGCATAAGAGATATTACTGTAAGCTGGGAGACGGCGAACTTGGCGCCTCGCCTCAGGAAAAGACAAACGTTCCCAGTGCTTCAAGTTGAGGACGGCTGCCTGAAGCTTGTAATGTATACACGCATGGGAGAAGGTAGGGTGGGCCTCACCGCAATTGAGGCGCGAGCCTAGGGAGAAGTGTACTCCGACTTAGAGTGACCTTCTCCCCCACACATGGGACAGAGACAGTCAGTACCGGAGCATTGAAGGGCACCATGCCCAAACCTCCAGCACTTATTATAGAATCGAGGAGAGGGGAATGTACTCCTGGACGGAGCACCTGACACAAGAAAGAATGACAGAGGGCAGAAGGGGCCAACCATCAAAGGTAATCTTCTCAACCCGAAGGGGCAGACGGCGACGGCCACGAGGGGGGACGAGTAAACGTGTCTACCTGGAGGACAGAATGGCCCTGGGCTTCGAGAATATGCCGAATATCTTCGTGACCGGCTTGTGGATTCCTAACACAGGTCGCAATATGGGGTGGGAGGAGAACAGTGCCAACACTGGCATTCAATCGTGCATTCTTGGAGACCCAAACAGGGGTCTCGCCAAGGCAGGATAAGGTGGCCAAGCAGGTAGCTGAATCCTGAGAAAGAGTAGCAACGACACTTGTACCAAGACGGGAGAGGTTGAAAGTAACACAGGCATCGTCGGAATCAACAAGGTGCCTATGGAGGGAGAAATCGTCAGGAGGTGAAGAATCGAGAGGGAAGAGATCAATGTATTTGGCCCACGAAGCGGGACCGTACATGGCGTGGTACGCATATGTATGGGAAGGGATCGTGCGAATGCGGCTGTGGCGAGGACAGCTTTGAGAACCCCCAGAGAAAGAGAGGGGTTAAAAAGCGTAGTAGTCACAAAGAGAGACTGAGTTGCACCAGGGGATGAAGTGGTCACCACTGGGGGCTTGTAGCTCGACCCAACCACTGAGGAGGGAGGGGAGCTGAGGGGAGTAGTCAGGAGGGCCAAAGGAGGAGCATGGTTGGGGCCCAATGCAGCGTGAGCCACTGAGCCCGGTCTTCCAATACAGTCCAAATCGTGAGCTTGGTCGCCCACCCCACGAGCGTGAGAATGAATAAGAACAGATTTCGACAGAGACGAGAGGAAAGACGTTCATTCACGAATGGGCCCTCCACCCACCATGGAGCCACAATTACAGGCAGGACACCCAACAAGAGACATGTTGCCGATCTTGCCGGGGCGTATACTCACAACGCACCTTGGGGTGCGTTGTGAGTATACGCCCCAAAAACGCCACCTTAAGAACTGTCAGTCCGTCAAAATCGGGTTCAGTGACGAAAGGCAGATTGACAATAAAAGGTTCCCCTCGCTCGAGACATTGGGTACTACAGTTCTACAGGTGCAAGAAGATGCCTCCTCAAACACCCGGGCGTCAAAACAAAAGATGGCCAAAAGAATGATCAAAACAGGCACAAGGTCAGCAGGAAATGACAATTAGAAAGGAGAAGAGGGTGGGGGGAGAGAAAAACGAAAAGTTGTCCAGCAAAATTAGTGAGGACAGCAGCAGGAGTATAAGGCCACAAAAGGACAGAGGAGTGTCCCATGGAGCATCACACTCTGGCAGCCGCCCACCAAGCCCCCTCATGGCAACAATGAGCCAGGACAGGGAGGGGAGACAGTTGAGGAAACCGACCCTCTCAGACCACAAGCTCTCTCACTATCACCAAACTCTATAACTAGATATTTGCTTCCTTAGGGTTTCTACTGTAATGTACAATACATTAATTGTATATTCCTTATGAATACCGCCACGACGGCCATCGCGATGTTTCATTGCAGCTGATGACATCTGCTGTCTCCAGATACCCGACAAGGTATAACTTCGTTTCATAATATATGGCAATGTGCACTTTCCACCACACATTTAAGCTAGCTGGTGTTTTACATCTCTCAGAGCCACTCACCATACTACCAGTCACTATAACTATACCACCAGCCACATCACTGCCAGTCACCCTACTACACTACGAGTCTCTACAAGTCACCACAGCACCAGTCACCATAGTTCTAGTCACCACAGAACCAGTCACGACACTGCCTGTCGCCAACACAACAACTCTACACACTACTTGACTATAATCAAAATCTAGTGGACTATTTATGGTTCACAGAGAATGAGCTCCCCGTGCAGCTCTCCCGAGCAACTCCCCCCCATTCAACTATCCCGAGCAACTCTCTCGAGCAACTCCCCCGTGCAACTCTCCCAAGCAACATCCCCGAGCCACTTCCCCAGTGTAACTCCCGAGCAACTCCCATTTTATATCTATACTAGCTGTACCCGCCATGAGTTGCTGTGGCTCAGTCTGCTTAAATGGAAAAAAAGAGAAAGCACACGTTTCTAATATATTTAATTTCACAATGCTTGTGGGTTTTCAATATTTTTTGTTGTTCCATTGTCTGTGGAGATAGAGATTGTCTGATTTGCCGACTCTGGAACACACAACATATAATTGTCCCTATGAGAAGCAGTCCGTGTCTAGATATAAACTGCATAATTCTAAAGATAGACCTTGAGCTTTGTTGATGGTGTAGTGAGTTAATCTTATACTCGCTCCATTATCTCATTATCTTAATATCATAACTAATTAGCACTAATTAAAGAAGCAACAATCCTTTCCGCAATTACAAGTAATACTCTTCTCATCTTGTTGGAGGGAGCTGAGGTGTAGTCACCATATAAGCAAGCGATATGAGAAATGGCGGACAGTACAATTTCCACAGTCAACAATGTAGCGCTCGGCGTGTACAGTTCTAATCGACCCAAGACGCTACAGCTTCGACACAGAGCAGACTACGACCGCATCGAGCTACAACGCTCTCGCTCCCCGAGTTCAGACACTCGCCATTCCCAATCGAGCCGCCACGCTCTCCCACATAGAGCTCCGCGACTCCGGCCTCACTCATCTCTCTCTGCTCTGCTCCAAGTTCCGTCTGAACGTTTATGACAATGCCACCAACCAACTACTGTAATCAAGACTACTAAATATATATGAAAACTCACTAAACAAAGTGTATCTAATATACCCAACAATGTAACATAAACGTACGTTACATTGGTGACTCCGGAGAATTTCGACGATACCCAGCCACGACTCACTACAACACGGATTCTCACTGGACCTTCACTACTACTGCTGCTTGCTGTGGACCGCAGCCACCTGTCATGGAACGCTGCCATCACCCTCAACACAGCATTGATTTTCATCACGATTATCTGTGCATTTTCATCTGCTACGGCTTGATGCTCCACGATCGTTACCTACTCATCTGACAGCCTCATCAATGATTACATCATGTAGGATCTACAGCCTGTCCTGCCGACTCTCCGTCGCTGTCAGGGCACTGCTTGTTCTACAGAGACTCCCACAACAGCTGCTCTTTCGTCAGATTCATCTACACGTTCACTGCATTCTGATATTCTGCAGACTCAAGCCCTTTCCACAGTTCAGGACTTACAGCTTGCGCTTCCGACTCTTCATCGCCTCCAGGACAATTCAGCTCTTGCAATGATTCCCTCGTTGTCCTAACTACATGCCTACATTACCTCCTATTGTCCAGGTGCCCGAGCTCATCCTCCCCGGATCTAAATGCTCCACCAGTTACCCAAGGATGCAACAATCATGCACATTCTTCTCTCCTGCTACATCGAGCTTGTCCACACACTGCCTGCATCTTTTGGTACCCCACTACATGCTCCACAGCGACCCAGGGAACAGTAGTCTCGTATTTTTTGTTATATTGCTTTTCTTCCATTCCCTGGCAAGGGGAATCCTGTAGTGAGTTAATTTTATACTCGCTCCATTATCTCATTATCTTAATAGCATAACTAATTAGCATAAATTACAGAAGCTACAATCCTTTCCCCAATTACAAGTAATACTCCTCTCATCTTGTTGGAGGGAGCTGAGGTGTAGTCACCATATAAGCAAGCAATAAGAAAAATAGCTTACAGTACAATTTCCACAGTCAGCAATGTAGCACTCGGCATGTACAGTTCTAATCGACCCAAGATGCTACAGCTTCGAACCAGAGCAGACAATAGACTATGACCGCATTGAGCTACAACGCTCTCGCTCTTCGAGTTCAGACACTCGCAATTCCCAATCGAGCTGCCACGCTCTCCCACATAGAGCTCCATGACTCCGGCCTCACTCATCTCTCTGCTCTGCTCCAAGTTCCGTCTGAACGTTTACGACAATTTCGCCAACCGACTACTGTAATCAAGACTACTAAATAAATATGAAAACTCACTAAACAATGTGTATCTAATATACCCAACAACGTAATATAATCGTACGCGTCATTGGTGATAGCAAACACCAATCGATTTGGAAATTACAATCTCTTAAATTGAAGTGGCATATCTGTTGGAATCATAGGAATGCGAGGAATAAGGACAAATTCGCCTTTGAAAGGTCCTGTCAAGATTGTTGCTTCTACGATGTTGCTTATTAATTTTTTTACTGCAAGGTGCGTCGCGTTGAAAGGATTCAGCTGATTGATATTTTGCAACCTGATAACTGGCACGCAGATTTTCAATTGCCGTATGTGTGATGGTATCCCTGGCAGATCGAGTGAATTAAAAATTTCTGTTCGATAATTAACCGTTTCAGCTGCTTCGTCAACAGTGTTGACGGACTTGTATTGAGGAATTACAGGTAATGTTTGTCTGAAATCTCCTGCATGCAATATTATTAATGCGTTCTATTATTATTTATGCTTCTATATTAATATAGAAGCATCAAGAAATATGGACCAATAGGCTTTCTACAATCACTTCTATTCAATACCCATTGTTTCGTGTTCTGTCTTGTGTTGATGAAATTAATACCCTATTAATACCCTTGTTCTGTCTTGTGTTGATGAAATTAATACCCTATTAATACCACATTTTGTTCTGTCTTGTGTTAATGCCACATCACCCCTTCCACCTCACTCAAAATGTAGATATAAAATCGGAGATACGTAAGTTCTATTCAGTTGTGTATTTGTGAACTAAAGTCTTTGAAAATGTAATAAGTTTTACGAAACGCGCTCGTGTCGCGTCAGACTAGAAATAAAAATGAATTTTGGAGAATTGATTTTTGATTTACCTCCAACAGTGAAGCGTAATGTACGAAAGATTGAGAAAATTCGTGTTAGAATTATTAATCTTACTTTTTCGGTCATATTTAATAATATATGTCTACAGGAAAGACTGCTACCAAAATATACTAATATATATATATATATATATATATATATATATATATATATATATATATATATATATATATATATATATATATATATATATATATATATATATACATATATATATATACATATATATATATATATATATATATATATATATATATATATATATATATATATATATATATATATATACAACTTTAGAACACTTTCCCACCAGGAGACTCGAACCCTAGCCAGCACAGAAGCCTTAAAGCAACTGGCATAACAGGTACGCCTTAACCCTCTCCACCACCTGCTCAGACCCTTAAAAGAGATGGTAATTTCGGAGTATTTAAATACCACAAAGATCAACACCTCCCAAGAGCACCAGAGCAAGTGAGGGGTCATTTAGAC
>NC_091157.1:15259261-15381761 GCF_040958095.1 Procambarus clarkii
AATGACTCCCCCGGAACCATCCAAGCATGGCGCAACCTTCTCCTGTTTGGAAACATATGTCTCTCCCTGCAAGGAGAGACAAATCACTAGCTTCCTCAGTCATTATGGCTATAAATAGTTTTCCTAGAGAGGACAACCAGGCACCCCTCCCCACCCGTGCCAAAAACACCCACGGCAGGAAAGGTATCAACAGCAGAACCGAGGCATCAAAAATCAGAGCAACAGTCACCAAGAAAATAGAAGAAGGCAACACAATTAGGGCGATCAGAGTCATCACCAGTGAAGACACAGTTGCCACCAGGGATGCCGATACAGCACAAGCCCTGAGGGGAAAAACACCCACCCAGAGCTCCTCGTGACGACAGTGTTCCCCTAGTCGGTGTCACCAGAGCAGAACCCCTGTGTGTGCTCGAATCCATGGTGCACAAAGCAGCTTTATCCTTCCCACCAGGATCAGCAGGTGGGTTCACAGGACTACGACCTAACCACATCAAACAAATGCTCAACCCTGCACTGGGAGACATTGCACAGGGCCTCCTGGTGGAACTAACTAGATTCACCAACACATGTCTAGCTGGCAACATACCAGAGACCATACGGCCTCTCTTTTTTGGCGCTACCCTCTGTGCCCTGAGGAAAAAAGATGGAGGAATCAGACCGATAGCTGTGGGCAATTCACTCTGGCGTCTCGTCGCTAAGGCTGCAGCTAGAGCAGTTAGTCAGGCAGCAGCCGACATGCTGAAGCCAAAACAGCTTGGGTTTGGCATTCCCCAAGGGTGTGAGGCAGCGGCTCATGCAGCTAGAGCCTACATTGCCAACATTACGAATGAAAAAGCCCTGATAAAGCTGGACTTCAAAAATGCTTTCAATCTGGTTAGAAGGGATGCAGTACTCAGTGTAGTTCATCGCCTTTTTCCTTCCCTCTACCCGTTTGTAAACTCATGCTACAGCAAGAATCTATCTCTGCTTTTTGGAGAACATGAAATTGAATCACAAGAAGGTGTCCAACAAGGTGACCCCCTTGCTCCTTTTCTTTTCTGCCTAGTTATCAAGGAAGTCACCGATAACCTGTCCAGTGAGCTCAACATTTGGTTTTTGGATGATGGTACTCTAGCCGGCTCCCCAGCCTCACTCTTGGACGACATAAGAATAATTCAGGAGCAAGGAGCAAGCCTAGGCCTCACCCTGAACCCTTCCAAGTGCGAAATAACCTCCACCAACCAGCACATAATAGAGCAAATAAAGGTTGTTTTGCCTGACATTCATACAACCAACCCTGAGGACAGCACACTCCTAGGTGCTCCTCTTGGAAGGAATGCCATCGACGAGGTCCTTGGTAAGATCACTGACCTGAAGAGGATGAACGAGAGGATTGAAGACATCGATGCTCATGATGCACTTTACCTCATCACCAGATGCTTGTCCCTCCCCAGGCTGACCTACTTTCTAAGATGTTCGCCATCTTTCAACAATATTAAATTAGAAGAGTATGACAGCTTGTTGAAATCAACACTGGAAAAAGCCCTCAATCTTTCCCTCAGCGACTCACAGTGGAAACAGGCCTCCCTTCCTGTCAGACTCAGGGGCCTTGGCGTGCGCACAGCAACACAAATTGCTGTACCAGCGTTCCTATCCTCTTCAGTGGGGTCTGACAACTTGGTGAAGGAAATCCTACCTGAGCACCTAGTTCAACAGGCAGGGGTGCAAGATCCCAGTTTCACAGACTGCACAACAAAATGGGTTTCTCTCGCAGGACCAGCACCCCAACCACTGCCTTCTGAAGCTCACAAGCAATCCAGCTGGGATCGCCCCATTGCCGACCAAGAAGCTGCAACTTTGCTAGGAGCTGCGACAACACCACATGACACTGCCCGACTTAGAGCTGTAGCAGCTTCCCATGCAGGTGATTTCCTATTAGCAACCCCAATGTCAGCAACCGGCACCCGTCTCACACCGCAGGCCCTCCGAATTGCCGTGGCTCTCCGCCTCGCTGCCCCAATCCACACCGAATACAGGTGTATTTGCGGCGAGGCAGAGGCCGACAGATATGGACGGCATGGCCTTCTTTGCCAAAGGACGGGAGGATGGCATGCAAGACACGGCGAGGTTAATGACATTATTAAGAGAAGCCTTACCACAGCCGGTTGTCCAGCAGAGAGAGAGCCCCGTTACCTAATGTCCCGCAACTCTGATGAGCCTGTCGGTCGCCCAGACGGAATTACGGTGAACCCCTGGAAGAATGGTAGACAGTTGGTGTGGGGCTACACTTGCGTTTCAACTTTAGCCAATACCTATGTTGACTTCAGTGCTACACAAGCAGGAGGAGCTGCCAATCACCGGGAAGCGGCCAAGTCACGTAAATACAGAGACCTTGAGCACCACTACAATTTTGTCCCCATTGCCTCAGAGACACTTGGTGCCTGGGGTAAAAGTGCTGCTAGCTTTTTGAAGGAGTTGGGGTCTAAGTTAATCAAACAACTAGAGACCCTAGAGCTGCCAGTTTTCTTTTTCAGCGCCTTAGTGTGGCAATCCAAAGAGGAAATGCTCACTGCATCCACGGTTCCTGCCCGCCATCTGAGGAGCTGGAGGAGCTGTTCAACTTGTGACAAGCAGCCTTGTACCCTGCATGCAATCAATATTGTAACTTTTTTTTATGTAATGACATTTTCAAATAAAGTTAGATAAATATACACACTTACCAAAAGAATAGGGGTGGTAGGAGAAGAAAATATCAAAGTGTTCAGTGAGGATCCACAAGGTCTTCTCTGAGTACTCTTTATTTTCTTCTCCGAGGCTATGGGTCCCTACACTTGCACCAGAGGTGGTACCCCTTCTAGGTTAAAAAAAAAAAAATTATATATATATATATATATATATGTCGTACCTAGTAGCCAGAACTCACTTCTCAGCCTACTATTCAAGGCCCGATTTGCCTAATAAGCCAAGTTTTCCTGAATTAATATATTTACTATAATTTTTTTCTTATGAAATGATAAAGCAACCCTTTTCTCTATGTATGAGGTCAATTTTTTTTTATTGGAGTTAAAATTAACGTAGATATATGACCGAACCTAACCAACCCTACCTAACCTAACCTAACCTATATTTATAGGTAAGGTTAGGTTAGGTAGCCAAAAAAAGCTAGGTTAGGTTAGGTTAGGTAGGTTAGGTAGACGAAAAAACATTAATTCATGAAAACTTGGCTTATTAGGCAAATCGGGCCCTGAATAGTAGGCTCAGAAGTGCGTTCTGGCTATTAGGTACGACATATATATATATATATATATATATATATATATATATATATATATATATATATATATATATATATATATATATATATATATATATACATATATATATACATATTGGTTTTTCGACTACCAAACCTACCTAACCTAACCAAACCTAACTTTTTCGGCTACCTAACCAAACCTAAGCTATAAAGATAGGTTAGGTTAGGTAGGGTTGGTTAGGTTCGGTCATATATCTACGTTAATTTTAACTCCAATAAAAAAAATTGACCTCATACATAATGAAATGGGTAGCTTTATAATTTCATAAGAAAAAAAATTGAGAAAATATATTAATTCAGGAAAACTTGGCTTATTAGGCAAATCGGGTCTTGCATAGTAGGCTGACAAGTGCGTTCTGGCTACTAGGTACGACATATTATATTATATTATATATATATATATATATATATATATATATATATGTCGTACCTAGTAGCCAGAACACACTTCTCAGCCAACTATTCAAGGCCCAATTTGCCTAATAAGCCAAGTTTTCCTGAATTAATATATTTTCTCAAATTTTTTTCTTATGAAATGATAAAGCTACCCATTTCATTATGTATGAGGTCAAATTTTTTTTATTGGAGTTAAAATTAACGTAGATATATGACCGAACCTAACCAACCCTACCTAACCTAACCTAACCTATCTTTATAGGTTAGGTTAGGTTAGGTAGCCGAAAAAGTTAGGTTAGGTTAGGTTAGGTAGGTTAGGTAGTCGAAAAGCAATTAATTCATGAAAACTTGGCTTATTAGGCAAATCGGGCCTTGCATAGTAGGCTCAGAAGTGAGTTCTGGCTACTAGGTACGACATATATATATATATATATATATATATATATATATATATATATATATATATATATATATATATATATATATATATATATATATATATATATATATGTCGTACCTAGTAGCCAGAACTCACTTCTCAGCCTACTATGCAAGGCCCGATTTGCCTGATAAGCCTAGTTTTCATGAATTAATGTTTTTTCGACAACCTAACCTACCTAACCTAACCTAACCTAACGTTTCCGGCTACCTAACCTAACCTAACCTATAAAGATAGGTTAGGTAGGGTTGGTTAGGTTCGGTCATATATCTACGTTAATTTTAACTCCAATTAAAAAAAAATGACCTCATACATAATGAAATGGGTAGCTTTATCATTTCATAAGAAAAAAATTAGAGAAAATATAATAATTCAGTAAAACTTGGCTTATTAGGCAAATCGGGCCTCGCATAGTAGGCTGAGAAGTGAGTTCTGGCTACTAGGTACGACATATATATATATAAGCAAACAAGCCTGAATGGTCCCCAGGACTATATGCGACTGAAAACTCACACCCCAGAAGTGACTCTTCTGGGGTGTGATATTATATACATATATATATATATATATATATATATATATATATATATATATATATATATATATATATATATATATATATATATATGTGTGTGTGTGTGTATTACCTAATTGTGCTTGCGGGGGTTGAGCTTTGGCTCTTTGGTCCCGCCTCTCAACTGTCAATCAACTGGTAACATACAACTGGTGTGGTGTGTGTGTGTGTGTGTACTCACCTAGTTGTACTCACCTAGTTGTGTTTGCGGGGGTTGAGCTCTGGCTCTTTGGTCCCGCCTCTCAACCGTCAATCAACAGGTGTACAGATTCCTGAGCCTATCGGGCTCTGTCATATCTACACTTGAAACTGTGTATGGAGTGAGCCTCCACCACATCACCCCCTAATGCATTCCATTTGTCAACCACTCTGACACTAAAAAAGTTCTTTCTAATATCTCTGTGGCTCATTTGGGCACTCAGTTTCCACCTGTGTCCCCTTGTGCGTGTTCCCTTTGTGTTAAATAGACTGTCTTTATCTACCCTATCAATCCCCTTCAGAATCTTGAATGTGGTGATCATGTCCCCCCTAACTCTTCTGTCTTCCAGCGAAGTGAGGTTTAATTCCCGTAGTCTCTCCTCGTAGCTCATACCTCTCAGCTCGGGTACTAGTCTGGTGGCAAACCTTTGAACCTTTTCCAGTTTAGTCTTATCCTTGACTAGATATGGACTCCATGCTGGGGCTGCATACTCCAGGATTGGCCTGACATATGTGGTATACAAAGTTCTGAATGATTCTTTACACAAGTTTCTGAATGCCGTTCGTATGTTGGCCAGCCTGGCATATGCCGCTGATGTTATCCGCTTGATATGTGCTGCAGGAGACAGGTCTGGCGTGATATCAACCCCCAAGTCTTTTTCCTTCTCTGACTCCTGAAGAATTTCCTCTCCCAGATGATACCTTGTATCTGGCCTCCTGCTCCCTACACCTATCTTCATTACATTACATTTGGTTGGGTTAAACTCTAACAACCATTTGTTCGACCATTCCTTCAGCTTGTCTAGGTCTTCTTGAAGCCTCAAACAGTCCTCTTCTGTTTTAATCCTTCTCATAATTTTAGCATCGTCCGCAAACATTGAGAGAAATGAATTGATACCCTCCGGGAGATCATTTACATATATCAGAAACAAGATAGGACCGAGTACAGAGCCCTGTGGGACTCCACTGGTGACTTCACGCCAATCGGAGGTCTCACCCCTCACCGTAACTCTCTGCTTCCTATTGCTTAGATACTCCCTTATCCACTGGAGCACCTTACCAGCTACACCTGCCTGTCTCTCCAGCTTATGTACCAGCCTCTTATGCGGTACTGTGTCAAAGGCTTTCCGACAATCCAAGAAAATGCAGTCCGCCCAGCCCTCTCTTTCTTGCTTAATCTGTGTCACCTGATCGTAGAATTCTATCAAGCCTGTAAGGCAAGATTTACCCTCCCTGAATCCATGTTGGCGATTTGTCACGAAGTCCCTTCTCTCCAGATGTGTTACCAGGGTTTTTCTCACGATCTTCTCCATCACCTTGCATGGTATACAAGTCAAGGACACTGGCCTGTAGTTCAGTGCCTCTTGTCTGTCGCCCTTTTTGTATATTGGGACCACATTCGCCGTCTTTCATATTTCTGGTAGGTCTCCCGTCTCTAGTGATTTACTATACACTATGGAGAGTGGCAAGCAAAGTGCCTCTGCACACTCTTTCAGTACCCATGGTGAGATCCCATCTGGACAAACCGCCTTTCTAACATCCAGATCCAGCAGGTGTCTCTTGACCTCCTCTCTCGTAATTTCGAACTCCTCCAAGGCCGCCTGGTTTACCTCCCTTTCTCCTAGCACAGTGACCTCACCCTGTTCTATTGTGAAGACCTCCTGGAACCTCTTGTTGAGTTCCTCACACACCTCTCTGTCATTCTCTGTATACCTGTCCTCGCCTGTTCTAAGTTTCAATACCTGTTCTTTCACTGTTGTTTTCCTTCTGATGTGACTGTGGAGTAGCTTTGGTTCGGTCTTGGCTTTGTTTGCTATATCATTTTCAAAAATTTTCTCTGCTTCTCTTCTCACCCTGACGTACTCATTCCTGGTTCTCTGGTATCTCTCCCTGCTTTCTGGTGTTCTGTTATTCCGGAAGTTCCTCCACGCCTTTTTGTTCAGTTTCTTCGCTTCCATACATGCCCTATTATACCATGGATTCTTTTGTTGCTTCTCGGATTTTTCCCTTTGGGCCGGGATGAACCTGTTTACTGCCTCCTGACACTTTTGGGTAACATAGTCCATCATACCCTGTACAGACTTGTCTCTGAGGTCTGTGTCCCAAGGTACTTCACTTAGGAAACTTCTCATCTGTTCATAATTCCCCTTTCGGTATGCCAGCCTTTTGATTCCTAGTTCTTTTTGGGGGGAGATAAGTCCTAGCTCTACCAGGTACTCAAAGTTCAATACACTGTGGTCACTCATTCCCAAGGGCGCTTCCATCTTAACTTCCCTTATATCCCATTCATTTAGGGTAAATATCAAATCAAGCATTGCTGGTTCATCTTCTCATCTCATTCTTGTTGGCTCTTTGGTATGCTGGCTTAGAAAGTTTCTTGTTGCCACGTCCAGCAGCTTAGCTCTCCATGTTTCTGGTCCTCCATGCGGGTCTCTGTTCTTCCAATCTATCTTCCCATGGTTGAAGTCTCCCATAATTAGTAGTCCAGATCCATTCCTGCTAGCAACAGAAGCTGCTCTTTCTATTATGTTAATGGTGGCCATGTTGTTTCTATCATATTCCTGTCTAGGTCTTCTGTCATTTGGTGGTGGATTATATATGACTGCGACTATAATTTTTTTCCCTCCATTTGTTACAGTACCTGCTATGTAGTCACTGAAACCTTCACAGCCCTGAATATCCATCTCCTCAAAATCCCAGCCTTTTCTTACCAGCAGAGCTACACCACTCCCACCTCTTCCTTCCCTCTCTTTCCGCATAACATAATAGTCCTGTGGAAACACTGCATTTGTTATTGTTTTCGTGATCTTTGTTTCTGTGAGGGCTATTATGTCTGGGTTTTCCTCTAGTACCAGTTCTCCAAGCTCATTGCTTTATTTGTAATTCCATCTATGTTAGTGTACATCGCTTTGAGGCTCACTTTCTTCTGTCCCTTCTCAAATCGCCTCCTTGGTGAGTGTTCTGCTGGTGGGGGAGGCTGTTCCATGGGTGTGAGGACCTGTGAGGTGGGTAACAGGATCTCAGAGGATACTGGAATGAGGGGCGGGGGATCCAGTGAAGGGGGAGGGACAGGGAGGGTATGGGGTGAAAGGGGAGGGAGGACGGGAAGGAAAGGGGGGGAGGGAGGACTCGGGAGGAGGGGAGGGGTAGAAGGGTGGGGATTGGTTGTGGGGGGAGGGAGATTTGGCTGAACTTTTGAGTGGGGGCAGGGAGGGTTTGGGGTAGGGGGGTTTTCTATGCAGAGGAGGGAGGCGGGGTTGTCCTCCCTTCTGGTGTTACTGGGTAGCTGGTTGTGGGTTCCCCCCTCGCCTCTGGGGGTGTTGTGTTGGGAGCTGTGACTTCCTGGTTTTCCCCTCTCGCCCTGCGCCTCTTCCTTGCTTCTGCCGCCACGGCTCTCTCCTCCCTTGTCATGTCTCGCTGGAGGAATACATTTTTTAATTTTCCCACGTTTTTCAGGGAGCTCTTCCTTGATAGGATCCTCTCCTTTGTGTTCTCGTTTGCAAACACTATCTTTATCATTCGGTCTCGGTCTTTGTTGTACCGGCCTAGCCTGAAAACCTTCTCAATGCTATGCTCGGCCCCTTCCATGTCTAGTGCCTTTAGTACTTCATTCACTGCTGCTTTGTCCTTGTCATTCCACTCTGTCCTATTGGTTCCTTCCTGTTCCCTAATACCCACAGCAACCACTGATCTTTTCCTTTCCAGCAGTTGGCTAGTGGAGCGTGCCGCCTCCTGCGAGGTGGCTGCTCCTGCTGCTGTGTGTGTGTTTGTGTGTGTGTGTGAGTGTGTGTGAAGGGAATTCCACATCTGGCTAGAAGAAGGGGACACTTGGCCTCAGAGAAAAAAAAGTAAGTAATTATCAAAAGAAGGCACCAAACCAGGAAGGCTATGTAGCACCATAAAATGTGTGGAATAATCAGAGTGCGCTAGTAAGTAAGTAATTATCAAAAGAAGGCACCAAACCGGGAAGGCTATGTAGCACCATCAAATACGCAAAATAATCAGAGGGCGCTAAATATCACCAAGGATGCCAATACGAGAACAAAAACGCATAAGGCGAACGATATCAAAAGTATCCGAGTCACCAAGAATTCTATCGAGGGACAGGTGACCGCGAGGGGCGGTCGGAAAGCAAGACACACGCTCGTCCTGGAAGTCAGGACATTCAAGAAGGACATGCACGACCGTAAGAGGGACAATGCAACTAGGACAATAAGGAGCAGGGCGGCGCTCCATCAAGTGACCATGGGTTAAGCGAGTATGGCCAATACGCAACCTCGCTAGAGCTGTTTCCCACCGCCGGTTACGGTGGAAGGAGGATGGCCACGAGGAAACACAACATTTAAGAGTACATAGCTTGTTACCAGTAACAGACAACCAAGAAGCCTGCCAACGGGTAAGGACTGAGGAATGGATAACCGGGTAAAAGTCGGAATACGGAATGCCTTTACGAGAGATGGGACAAGAGCGGACAGCTTCCTTAGCGGCAGCATCCGCACGCTCATTTAAAGACACGCCAATATGACTGGGAACCCAACAAAACTCAACCGACTTAAATTTACTGTGAACGATAAACAGCCAATGCTGGATCTCGACAACTACCGGATGAACTGGATTAAAGCACCCGAGAGCCATGAGGGCACTACGAGAGTCAACAACAACCACAAAGGAAGACTGACAACGAGAAAGCAGGAGACGAAGAGCATAGAGAATAGCATAAAGTTCCGCTGTAAAGATGCTAGTCTCCGGAGGCAAGCGACACATATAAGTGCGATCAGGAAAAACAACAGAGTAGCCAACACCGTCCGCTGACTTAGACCCATCGGTGAAGACAGAAACGGAGCGGGAGTGAGAAGAAAAGTGCTCGAGGAAAAGGCGTTTTAGAACTGTAGGAGGGGTAAAAGCTTTAGTGATACGAGTCAAGGATGTACAAAACCGCGGAAGAGGGACCCTCCACGGGGGCAAAGAAGGAACAACACGAGGAGAAACATCAGAAATACGAACGGAAAGAGAATCCTGCAGGCGAGATAACCGGACAGAAAGAGGGAGGTGGTGAAGAGGAACAGGAACCGCAGGAGGGGTAAAAGTTAAAGCACGACAGAGACGAGAGGAAGGATGTTGCAAGGACCGCGCAAGATAGCGAAGACAGTAGCGATCACGGCGGTCCTGGAGAGACAGGAAGCCAGTGTCAACATACAAGCTAAGGACGGGAGTCGAACGAAAGGCACCAGAACTGAGGCGCAACCCAGTATGGTGCAAAGCATCAAGACGGCGAAGAGTAGAAGGAGAAGCAGACGAGTAAGCAGGGCAACCATAATCGAGCTTAGACAGGACGAGAGAGGAATGTAAAGCAAGGAGAGTGCGCCTATCTGCCCCCCAAGAAGTATGGGACAAGACCCGAAGGAGGGTAAGGGACTTAGAGCACTCAACACGGAGGTAAGAGATATGGGGAGACCAAGACAAACGAGTGTCAAGGAATAACCCCAAAAGCTTCGCGGAATCTTTGTATTCAAGGGGATGACCATAAAGTGACAAAGAGGGACGAAGAACAACCCGTTTCCGCGTAAAAGTCATGGCACAAGTCTTAGAAGTAGAGAACTTGAAGCCATGACCTGTGGCCCAAGACGACACGGCATCAATCGCAAGTTGAAGCCGGCGTTGAAGGAGAGGCGAATCATCACCCTGACAACAAAGGGTAAGATCATCGACATAGAGAGCGGAGAAGACACCAGAAGGAAGAGAGGAAAGAAGACCATTGAGGGCAACCAGAAAAAGAGTAGTGCTCAGAACACTACCCTGGGGCACACCTTCGTATTGCTGAAAAGAGGGAGAGAGAGCGGTACCAAGGCGCACCCGAAAGGAACGACGAGAGAGGAAGCTGCGGAGAAAGAGAGGGATATGACCACGAAGGCCAAAAGAATGAAGTTGAGATAGGATATGATAACGCCAAGTGGTGTCGTAAGCCTTTTCTAGGTCAAAAAGGACGGCAACAACGGAGGTCTTCGCAGCAAAAGCAGTACGTATATAGACCTCCAAGTTCACCAGGACATCTGTCGTGCTGCGGCACTTGCGGAAACCAAATTGAGAAGGGGAGAGGAGGTGATGGTCTGCAAACTCTTTGAACGTTAACCATACGTTCAAAGAGTTTGCAGACACAACTTGTGAGAGCAATAGGGCGAAAGTCCTTAGGGGAAGTACCCAGAGACCCCGGTTTGCGAACAGGGAGGACAACGGCATCGAGCCAGTCCTCAGGGACTGACGACGACTCCCAGATCCGATTATACAGACTCAGTAAATACTGAGACGTGCTCGGAGGGAGATGGCGAAGCATCTCATAATGAATACCATCGGAGCCCGCCGCCGTAGAACCGCAGAGGGCCAGGGCAGAACGAAGTTCAGAGAGAGAGAAGGGATCATTATAGGGAAGCTGAAGATGAGTGCAGAAATCTAAAGGACGAGACTCAAGGACAGGTTTACGAAGAAGGAAAGATTGGGGAAGATGAAGACCAGAGCTAACAGAAGAAAAGTGGGAACCCAGTTCGGAAGCGACCTGCAACGGGTCCGCCACAAGAGTATCATGGAGGTGAAGGACCGGTAAAACATCGGGAACGAACTTACCCGCTATCTTGCGGATACGCTTCCAGATCTGGGCCAGAGGGGTTTCGGACGTAATTGTCGAGACATAAGATGCCCAACATTCACGTTTAGCCGTACGGATGGCCCTACGGGCCACCGCACTCGCTTTCCGAAAGAAAAGAAAAGAATCGGTCGTCTGCCTACGGCGGTGCTTCTTTCAGGCTGCACGCTTACAGCGGACAGCCCGAGCACAGTCCGCATTCCACCAGGGAACGCACTTCCGTGGACCCCGAGAGGAAGAGCGAGGAATAGAGCGGAGGGCAGCGTCGAAGACAGTGTCATGAAAAAGGAGGAGAGCGCGAGAGAGGGGCAGAAGGGAGCGGTCAGAGAGAGTAGCACTGAGGGAAAATAGGGTCCAGTCCGCCTTAGCAAACTGCCACCTAGGGAAAGAGAGGGAAGGGCGAAAAGAGAAAAAGGAAACAAGGATGGGGAAATGATCACTTCCATGGAGGTCATCAAGAACCTGCCATGTGAAATCTAAGTAAAGAGAAGAAGAGCAGAGAGAAAGATCAAGACAAGAAAGGGTGCGAGTTCGAGAGTCCAAATGAGTGGGCTCACCAGAATTCAGAAGAGACAGGGAAGAAGAGAGGAGAAACGGCTCAAGGAGGCGACCCCGGGTATTCGTCAGAACGTCACCCCAAAGAGAATGACGACAATTGAAGTCACCCAGCAGGAGCACAGGCTCCGGCAAGGAGTCTAGGAGGTGTTTCAAATCAGGAAGAGAGAGCGGGACACTCGGGGGGAGATAAATGGAACAAACTGTGTACCATTTCCCCACAAAGATACGAGCAGCAGAACAATGGAGAGGCGAAGGAAAAAGTAAAGGAACAAAGGGAACATCAGCCCGAATCAAGAGAGCAGAAGAATTAGAAGCCCCAGCAATGGCTGGGGGGGGGGGAGAGAAAGGAATAGCCACGAAAACGACCAGGACGAGCACCAAGCATCGGCTCCTGGAGACAGACACAAAGGGGCGAAAACCGCGAAACCAGAAGTTGGAGTTCGAGGAAATTGGCGTAATAACCTCGAACGTTCCATTGAAGAATGGACAACGACGAGAAGAGAAAGGACAAAAACAGAGAACAAGGAAGAAACAAAGGCGAAAGACCAACAGAGCACGTTAAAGAATATCAGGGTCGGGATCAGGGTCAGCAAAGTCAGGGTTAGGGGGCATGGGTAAACTGAGCAAAGACGGAGGGAAGGAAACGGGAGAACAGATCAGAGGTGGGCGGGCAGGGTCCGGAGGAGGAGGAGGAGGAGGAGGAGACAACGGAGAGGAGCAGTCAAGGACAGCAGCAGGAAGAGGGGGAGTAGAAAGAGAGGAGCGCACCCCAGCAAGAGCAGCAACCGAAAGGGAAGCAGGGGCCAAAGAAACCTCCATAGCAGGAACAGGGGGCGCAAGCACTGAAACGGGAGGGGAAGGAGCAACAGAGCCAGAAGGAGGAGCTGAGGAAGAAAGCGAAGCCTTCTTACCCGCCGGGGAAGAGGAAGGAGAGGAGCCAGGCTTACGCTTCTGACTTAAAGAGACCGGTGTCCCAGCAACTACGTACCGGGCAACGGATTCCAGTGTCTCAACAGGAGAAGCCGAACGAGAGCACACACGACGGCCGTTAGGAGAGCGATGGACATCCGCCCGCACCGACAGGCGGCGGGGAGAGCCGATAGATGGAGGAAGAGGATGGGAAGGAGGATCGGAGGGGGACGAGGAAGGAGACACAGAAGACACGACAGACCGGGTAGAAGGAAGGGGAACCCCAGACAGAGGACCAGGAGGAGGATCCTTCGGGAGAGAACCCAAAGGGACAGAGGAGGGGGCAGTGGGCGCATCAGGGTCCAAGGCCTGGAAACGGTTGTGAGTCTGAGGAAGGCGGGAAGGACGAGGAGAGGAAGAGCGCAACACGCGAGCATAAGAGATATTAGCATAAGGCGGGAGCCGGCGAACCTGGCGCCTCGCCTCAGGAAAAGATAAACGCCCCCGGTGCTTCAAGTTGAGGACGGCTGCCTCAAGCTTGTAATGGACACACGCAAGGGAGAAGGTAGGATGGGCCTCACCGCAGTTGAGGCAACGAGCCTGGGGAGAAGCGCACTCCGACTTAGAGTGACCTTCGCCACCACACAAAGGACAGAGAGAGACAGTCCCGGAGCAGCGGAGGGCACCATGCCCAAACCAGCACTTGTTGCAGAGCCGAGGAGAAGGAATGTACTCCTGGACAGAGCACCTGGCATCAGCAAGAATGACAGAGGGTGGAAGGATCCTACCATCAAAGGTAATCTTCACAACCCGGAGGGGTTGACGGCGACTACCACGAGGGGGACGAGTAAACGTGTCCACCTGGAGAATAGAATGGCCCTGGGCAGCGAGGATATGTCGAATATCGTCGTGGCAGTCGCGTAGGTCCCGAACACCGGTCGCAACACGGGGCGGGAGCAAAATAGTGCCAACACTGGCATTCAACTGAACGTTCTTCGAGACCCGAACGGGGGTCTCGCCAAGGCAGGATAAGGCAGCCAAGCGGGAAGCAGCATCCTGAGAAGGAGCAGCAACGACACGTGTACCGAGACGAGTGGGGTTGAAAGTAATGGAGGCATCCACGGAATCAATGAGATGTCGATGGAGGGAGAAATCGTCAGGAGGCGCAGAATCAAGAGGGAGGAGATCAAAATATTTGGCCCACGAAGCGGGACCAAACAAGGCTTGATAGGTAGCAGAACTGGAAGGAATCGAGCGAGGGCGGCCGTGACGAAGACGGCGGTGAGAACCCCCAGAGAGAGAGGGGTTAAAAGGCGCAGTAGTTACAACTAGAGAAGGAGCCACGCCAGGGGACGAGGTAGTCACCACTGGGGGCTTGGGGCTCGACCCAACCACAGAGGAGGGAGGGGAGCCAGAGGAAGGAGTCAGAGAGGCCAAAGGAGGAGCAAGGTCGGGGCCCAATGCAGCGGAGGCTACAGAGCCCGGTCTTCCAATACGGACCGACTCGGGGGCTTGGTCGCCCACCCCACGAGCCTGAGAAGGTAAACCAGAAGAAGCCGAAGCAGGGGTAATCATCTTGACGAAAGAAAGAATTCACTCACGAATGTGCCCCCACACCCACCATGGAGCCACAATTAGAGGCAGGACACCCAACAAGAAGCTATCGCCGATCTTGTCGGGGCCTCCTAGGGGTGCGTCGCGAGTATACGCCCCACAAACGCCACCTTAAGAAACCGACAGTCCGTCGAGATCGGGTTCAGTGACGAAGTGGGGATTGACAATAAAAGGTTCCCCTCGCTCTCGACGTCGGGTACTGCAGTTCTACGGGTGCATGAGTATGCCTCCTCAAGCACCCGGGCGTCAAAATAGAAGAAGTCCAAGGGAAGAACCAGAACGAGCAAAAGGTCGGTAGGAAACGGCAAGCAGATAGGAGAAGAGGGGGGAGAAAAACGAAACAGAAGGAAAAGGAAAAGATGCCCAGCAGAATTGGAGAGGACGGCAGCAGGAGCACAAGGCTAGAAAAGGACAGAGGACCGCCCCAAGGAGCATCACACTCCGGCAGCCGCCCACTAAGCCCCCACACGGCGACAACGAGCTGAGCGGGGAGGGGGTCAGAGTGCGCTAAATATCACCCTGGATGACAATAAGAGAACAGAAACGCATAAGGCGAACGATATCAAAAGTATCCGATTCACCAAGAATTCTATCGAGGGACAAGTGACCGTGAGTGACAGTCGGAAAGCAAGAAATATGCTCGTCCTGAAAGTCAGGACATTCAACAAGGAGATGCTCGACTGTAAGAGGGACAAGGCAATTTAGACAATACGTAGCAGAGCAGCGCTCCATTAAGCTACCATGAGTTAAGCGAGTATGGCAATATGCAACCTAGCTAGAGCAGTTTCCCACCGTCGGTTACAGTGGTAGGAGGAAGGCTACAGGGACACACTACTCTTAAGAGTACGCAGTTTGTTACCAAGAACAAAAGACCAACAACCCTGCCAACGGGCAAAGATGGAGGAATGAATAACCGGGTAAAAATCGGAACAAGGAACACCTTTACGGGAAACTGGACAAGAGCTGATAGCTTCTCTAGCTGCAGCATTCGCATGCTCATTTAAAGAAAGACCTATATGGCTGGGAACCCCGAAAAACTCTACGGATTTAAATTTACTAGAGATAAGAAACAGCCAATGTTGAATCTCTATGACTACCGGATGGACAAGATTAAAGGACCCGAGAGACACGAGGGCACTCTGATAGGTTAGGTGGGCAGGAAATTCTCATAAAGTTTCAAAACGTTATGAAAAACGTTAATTTAAAGTGTCCTCTTATAACCTCTGCGCGTACGCCGGATGACTCAAATAGAAAACGGAATAGAACGTCACTTTTGTGAGTCGATTTCATTTCAAATTACGTCCAAATTTGGCCATAGTGCGCATACGAGCGAAAAGTGACGTTATTTTTAAGAGGACGGGTTGCTACAAGAGTCTACGACAGCCACAACGGAGGATTGACAACAAGAAAACAGGAGACGGAGAGCATGGAGAACAGTATAAAGTTCCGCAGTGAAGATGCTAGCTTCCAAAGGGAGGCCACAAATACAAGTGCAGTCAGGAAAAACAACAGAGTAGCCCACACTGTCTACAGACTTAGACCCATCGGTGAAGATGGAAACAGAGTGGGAGTGTGAAGAAATGTGCTCGAGGAAAAGGCTTTTCAGAACCATAGGAGGGGTAAAAGCTTTAGTAATGCGGGTCAAGGATGTAAAAAATTTCGGAAGGGGTACTCTCCATGGGGACAATTAAGGTACAATACGAGGAGAAATATGAGAAAAACGAACTAAAAGAGAGTCCTGTAAACCACAAAAATTAAAACTAAAAGAGTCCTCCAGGAACCACAGGAGGGGTAAAAGTCAAAGCACGACAGAGGCAAGAGGAAGGATTTTGCAACGACCGCGTCAGATAGTGAAGACAGTAGCAATCACGGTGGTCCTGGAGAGATAAGAAGCCAGTGTCAACATACAAGCTGAGTGAGGGAGTCGAACGAAAGGCACCAGAAGCTGTGGCATAACCCAGCATGGTGCAAAGCATCAAGACGGCGAAGAGTAGAGATAGAAGCAGACGAGTAAGCAGGGCAACCATAATCGGGTTTAGACAGGACGAGAGAGGAATATAAAGAGAGAAGCGTGTGCCTATCCACCCCCAAGAAGTATGGGACAAAACCTTTAAGAGGGAAAGGGTCTTAGAGCATTCAGCGTGGAGGTAAGAGATATGGGTCGACCAAGACAAACGGGTGTCAAAGATTAACCCCAAAAGTTTAGCGGAATCCTTGTACGCAAGGGGATCGACCATAAAGAGACAAAGAGGGACGAAGAATGACATGCTTCCGAGTAAAACCTGGTACTAGTCTTAGACGTAGAGAACTTGAAGCCATGAATCAGTGGCCCAAGACGACACAGCATTAATCGCAAGTTGAAGCCGCCATTGAAGGAGAGTCGAATCGTCACCTGGACAGCAAAGGATAAGATCATCAACATAGAGACCGGAGAAAATGCCAGAAGGAAGGGAGGAAAGAAGAAAATTGAGGGCAACTAGAAAAAGAGTGTTGCTCAGAACACTACCTTGGGGTACACCCTCATATTCCCGAAAAGAGGCAGAGTGGCACCAAGCCTCACTCGAAAGGAATGACGGAAGAGGAAACTTTGGCGAAAGAGAGGCAGATTCCCACAAAGGCCAAAAGAATGAAGTTAGGACAGAATAAAATACCGCCAGGTATTTCTGGTCAAAAAGGACAGCAATAATGGAGGTCTTCGCAGCAAAAGCAGTACGAATGTAGACCTCCAAGTTCACCTGGACATCAGTTGTGCTGCGGCACTTGCGAAAGCCAAATTGAGAAGGGGACAGGTGGTGATAGTGTTCTAATAACCACATCAAACAAACGTTAACCATACGTTCAAAGAGCTTGCAGTCACAACTTGTAAAGGCAATAAGGCGGAAGTCCTTAGAAGGAGGTCCCAAGAGACCCTGGTTTCCGAACAGGGAGGACAACGGCATCGAGCAAGTCCTCAGGGACTGACGACAACTCCCAGACCCAATTATACACTCAGTAAATACTGAGACGTGCATGGAGGGAGATGGCGTAGCATCTCATAATGAATGCCATTGGAGCCCGCCGTCATAGAACCGCAGAGGGCCTGGGCAGAATGAAGCTCAGAGAGAAAGAAGGGATTATTATAGGGAAGGCTAAGATGGGAAAAGAAATCCAAAAGACGAGATTCAAGAAGAGGCTTACAAAGATGGAAAGATTGAGGAAGATGAGAACCAGAGCTAACAGAAGAAAAGTGGGAACCCAATTCGGTCGCGACCTGCAACGGGTCCTCCACAATAGTACCATGAAGGTGAAGGACCGGCGAGACATCGGTGACGAACTTACCCGCTATCATGCGGATATGTGTCCAGATCAGCGGTAGAGGAGTTCCGGACGAAATGGTGGAGACATAAGACATCCAACATTCATGTTTAGCAGTACGGATGGTGCAATGGGCCACCACACTTGCCTTCCGAAACAAAAGAAAAGACTCAGCCATCTGCCGGTGGCGGTGTCTCTTCCAGGCTGCACGCTTTCAGCACACAGCACACAGCCCGAGCACTGTCCACATTCCACCAGGGAACGCACTTCCCCGTTCTCCGAGAGGATGAACGAGGACTAGAGCGAAGGGCTGCGTCGAAGACGGTGTCATGAAAGAGGAGGAGGGCCTGAGGGTGAGGCAGAATGGAGAGGTCGGAGATAGTAAGATGGAGGGTAAAGAGGCGCCAGTCGGCCTCGGTAAACCGCCACCTAGAGAAGGAGAGGGGAAGGGTGAAAAGAGAAAAATGTAAGAAAGATGGGGAAATGGTCACTCCTATGGAGGTCATCAAGAACCCGCCATGTGAAATCTAAGTAAAGAGACGACGAACAAAGAGAAAGATCAAGACAGGAAAGGGTGCGAGACCGAGAGTCCAAATGAGTGGGATCAACAGAATTCAGAAGAGACAGGGAAGACGAGAGGATGAACAGTTCAAGAAGGCCATCCCAGGTGTTTGCCAGAACATCACCCCAAAGGGTATGTCGACAATTCAAATAACCCAGCAGGAGAACAGGCTCCGGCAAGGAGTCCAGGTGTTTAAGATCAGGAAGAGAAAGTGGGACATTTGGAGGAAGATAAATGGAACAAACCGTGTACCATATATGTATAAAGATACGGGTAGAAGAACATTGGAGAGGTGATGGAAAAAGTGAGGTGGATGAGAGGAACATCAGAGCAAATCAAGAGAACAGAAGAGTTATGGGCCCCAGCAACAGCTGGAGGGGGGGGAGGGAAGAGAGAAAGGAATAGCCATGGAAGCGACCAGGATGAGCACCAAGCATCGGTTCCTGGAGACAGACACAAAGGGGCGAAAACTTTTAAATCAGAAGTTGGAGTTCAAGGAAATTGGCGTAATATTTACGAATGTTCCAGTGAAGAACAGACATCAACAAAAAGAGAAAGGATAACAATAGAGAACAAGGAAGAAACCAAGGGGAAAAAGGAACAGCACGTTAAAGAAGCCCTGGGTCGGGATCAGCGGGAGGACAGACCAGAGGTGGACGAACAAGGTTCAAAGGAGGAGGAGGAGGAGGAGACAACTGAGAGGGGCAGTCAAGGACAGCAGAAGGAGGAAGAGCAGAAAGAGGGGGAGCGCACCTCAGCAAAAGCAGCAACCGAGATGAAAGCGGGGGCCAAAAAAAAACTCCACAGCATGAACAGGGGATCTACCACCGAAACGGGAGGGGATAGGACGATAGAGTCAGCGATAGGGGCGAAGAAGAAAGCGAAGCCGTCTTACCTGCTGAGGAGGAAGGAGATGAGCCAGGCTTTCGCTTCTGATTCAAAGAAATAGGTGTCCCAACAGCAATGTACTGGGCTACAGACTCGAGCATCTCAATAGGAGAAGAAGAATGAGAGCAAACAACATGATCACCGGGAGAGCGATGGACATCAGCTCGCACAGACAGGCGGCGTGGAGAGCCAAGAGACAGAGGAGAATGACGGGATGGAAGATCAGAGGGAGAGAAGAAAGAAGACACAGGAGACATGACAGACTGGGTAGAAAGAAGTGGAATTCCAGACAGAGAACCAGGAGGGGGACCCTTTGGGACAGAACGTAAAGGAACAGGGGGAGGAGGTGGTGGGCGTGTCTGGGTCTAAGGCCCGGAAACGGTTGTGAGACTAAGGAAGGTGGGAAGGACTAGGAGAGGAAGAGTGCAACACGCGAGCATAAGAGATGCCAGCGAATGGGGGGAGACAATGAACTTGGCACCTCACCTCAGGCAAAGACAAATGGTCCCGGTGCTTCAAGTTGAGAACGGCTGCCTCAAGTTTGTAACATATACATGCGCGGGAGAAGGTAGGGAGGCCTCACCGCAATTGAGGCAGCGGGCATGGGAAGAAGTGCACTCCAACTCAGAGTGACCTTCATCCCCACACATGGGACAGAGAGAGACAGGACTAGAGCATTTGAGGGCACCATGCCCAAATTTCCAGCACTTATTACAGAGCCGAGGAGATGGAATATACTCCTGAACGGAGCATCTGGCACCAGCAAGAATGACAGAGGGCGGAAGGCTCCTACCATTAAAGGTAATCTTCACAACAAGAAGGGGCAGACGGCGACGACCACGAGGGGGACGAAGAAACGTATCCACCTGAAGGACAGCATGACCTTGGGCCTCGAGGATATGTTTGATATCCTCGTGGCAATCCTTTAGGTTTTCGAACACCGGTTGTTCGGAGGGGGCAAAGGCAACCCACACCGGTCCCAGGGAGGTGTCCGTGAGCCCCTTACCACGGCAAGGAGACACCACATAGGGGGCCTCAGAGAAAAGCACACAAAGCTTTAAAGGGGATTTTTAGGTCTCCTCTAATATCGTTTCTATGTTCCTTTTCCCTACCACCCCCTTCCTGTTGTATTTTGTTGTGCTTTATTAGGTATTTAAAGGTTACAAAGTGTACATTAGTTAATACAATGAGTTCTTAAATGCTATGAATCTCTTTGAGCTCCTCCACTTCCGTACAGGAACTGAGAATGCAGCCGGCATTTTCCCTCCAGATCGCCACATTGAGGCGCTGAAAAAAAAATGGCAGCCTTTGGGTCTCTGGTGATGTCAATGAGCCTTGTACCCAGTTCTTTAAAAAATCCCAAGGTACCCCAGGGACCATGCGTCTCGTAATTATTTTCAATTTCATTTTTTACTTTTCCCCTTTTTCAGTACAAATCACTGCTTTTGATCTCTGCTAGTTTAAAGATCTAATTTCAAAGCTTTTTCTCCACTTCTTGTCCGAAACGCTGTGCGTATCAATAGCTTTAGGTTTAGTATATACCAACTATCTAGAAATCTAACATTATATTGTAACCCATTTTGTATATAAGCACTTTTAGAATTAACATTATTATTATTATTATTATTTAATATAATCTACACAGTCCTTGGTAAAAATGAGTTTGATACTGTAAACCATAATTACCTCTTATTTATACATCACCCTTACTGGAATCCGAGGCCTTGTTCAATTATATTCGGTCCTATCCTGTTTCTTATGATTTGCCAAATGTTTCTGACCGTATTAAACCTATTTCAATTGCTGACGATACTACCTTCATCTACTTAGTCCTCAATCCATACACATTAATGTTATAAATAATATATTAAAAGATCCACTCAACGTGAAACCAACTAACTCACTCACCTTAGAAAAGTCGTACTATATTTTATTTGGAAGCAAATCCTCAAATGAAATTCAACTTCAGATAGACAACAGACATCGCAATGAAAATTATTGGAAAGTTCATAGACATGAGACTCAACTTTAGCACCACATATAACATATAATCCAAACAAAAACTGCCATTCTCTCTCTCTGACATCAGATAGTATGTCCCCACTCTTTTCTCCTTTCATTATCTTACATACGGTATCTGTGTATAGGGTACAACTACTACAAATTACCTCAAGCAATCAAAACAATAACAAACTCTGTTTTCAAACAGCACAACATCCTTCTGTTTAAATCCCTACAAACACTATTCTCTTGTGTTTTTTACATGTACAAAATCTTATTTCTAAATACAAATCAGATTTGAAACTTTTCCTTGACAGATATAATAGACCCTATAATCACAAAACTAGAAACAAATATCTCTTTGATATCCCAAAATCTAAATAAATCTATGTAAATACACTAGTCAAAGAAATGGCCTAGTCTATGAAACTCACTCCCTAACGAATGATAAAGCTATTTAACCTATGCCGGTCGGGGAGCGGGTCGGCCGAGCGGACAGCACGCTGGACTTGTGATCCTGTGGTCCCGGGTTCGATCCCGGGCGCCGGCGAGAAACAATGGGCAGAGTTTCTTTCACCCTATGCCCCTGTTACCTAGCAGTAAATAGGTACCTGGGTGTTAGTCAGCTGTCACGGGCAGCTTCCTGGGGGTATAGGCCTGGTCGAGGACCGGGCCGCGGGGACACTAAAGCCCCGAAATCATCTCGAGATAACCTCAAGATATGCCGTATTCAAAAGTAAAGTCAAAAGCTACCTAATTTCATCCGCAGGTCAAACTCGTATTGTATCTTAGTCTACTATTCCCCAATATATGTGCCTGAAACATACAACTTGTCATCAAGTTATGTCAATAATATCAAATTATGCTACATTGTACTGTAACATAATACCAATATACGTCGGTATATATACTATGTTTCTAATCGTTACTATATATACCACCAAAACCGGAGGATGAGTTGATTATTTTTACCATAATTTTTCAGGATAAAAATGAAGAGCAAGATACACAAAATGGTCAAGCACTTATATCCAGAGGCAATCAACAGCAACTTTTTTTGTCAAAGAATCATTCCAGGATGATTCTAATGATAGCAGCGAAAGAGACATAATTATTGTTGATGAAACAAGTCTGAATTCTGCTTATGACACAGAAACATCCATTGACATCTAAGATTGTAAGCAGAACACTTTCTCAGGCAATCGAGGTCGGATTGTCACTCGTAATGAGACCCAACAGAAGACGGAGGACTAAAAACAAATGCTCATTAAAAATGTCATGTTTATCAACACTGTCATTAGTGTAATCCCTCTAAGTTCAGCTGAGGAAGCCTACAAAGCATACTGCAATGGAACAAGGAAAGAGCCCTTAACAGCCCCTGTACTTGTTCGTATTATAAAAGACTTATTCCCAAACGCCACAAAATGCCATCTTGGATATCGTTGAAATCAGCGAATGCATTACCGTAATTTAAAGATGAAGAAAGTTACAGTGCTTAGTAAACCCAGCAGCACTCGTAGAATGACTGCTTATCAACAAAAATGTATATGGCAAGTTCTATTTCATTTGTAACAGGATATTATGAAAATAATTCCTCTGGATATTTATTCTCCTCAAAAAGAACTGAAGACTAAGCTGAAGAATATTAAGAAAACTTAATTTCAGAGAAGAAAACAGTGATAACTGAGACTGACAAAATAAATGATAATGGGAAGAAATGTAATAAAGAGATGGTGATATAATAAAACTCGAAAGTTAAATTTTAAATGAATTTGCGAGAAAATCCACTAGGTAGGTTCGCGAGGGGAAAGGGGGCATGCACAGCTGTGTGCCCTTTGATTACACTAGTGAATGATGATCACACACACACGGACGAATTCCTGTAAGGAACCATTAGTACCAGATCAGTGGAGCCACTCACGTAAAATATTTTTCGTCTATTCTAATTGTTTATTACCTCCTCCACTGGTATGCTATCTTATCTTGAAATCATCTTGAGATGATTTCGAGGCTTAGCGTCTCCGCGGCCCGGTCCTGAACCAGGCCTTCTTTTGTTACACCCAGGCAGCAGCCCGTAGCAGCTGTCTAACTCCCAGGTACCTATTTACTGCTAGGTAACAGGGGCCTCAAAGTGAAAGAACCTCTGACCATTTGTTTCCGCCCAAAAAATGAGATGATTTGATAAAATGCTATGCCCAAGATTACCATCCGGGTGCCGGCGGTTTCAAATAGCTTCGGCTATCACCTCCTAATGTCCGGTCGGGATGTTCAAGTGGATTAAGGCGTCCTGTACATACCAGTTGCGTTGCTCCTGGACTATGGGTTCGAGTCACTTCTGGGGTGTGAGTTTTCAGTTGCATATTGTCCTGGGGACCATTCAGGCTTGTTCGCATTTGTGTTCCTCATGTGTGCCCCAAATAATGAGGTGATTTGGTAAAATACTATGCCCAAGAATACCATCTGGGTACCGGCGAAAGGTTGGTTCAAATATCTTCGGCTATCACCTCCTTATGTCCGGTTGTGATGGTCAAGTGGATTAAGGCGTCCTGTACATACCAGTTGCGTTGCTCCTAGCAGTATGGGTTCGAGTCACTTCTGGGGTGTGAGTTTTCAGTTGCATATTGTCCTGGGGACCATTCAGGCTTGTTCGCATTTGTGTTCCTCATGTATGCCCCAAATAATGAGGTGATTTGGTAAAATACTATGCCCAAGAATACCATCTGGGTACCGGCGAAAGATTGGTTCAATTATCTTCGGCTATCACCTCCTTATGTCCGGTTGTGATGGTCAAGTGGATTAAGGCACCCTGTAAATGCCAGTTGCATTGCTACTGGCAGTATGAGTTCAAGTCACTTCTGGGGGTGTGAGTTTTCTGTTGCATATAGTCCTGGGGACCATTCAGGCTTGTTCGCATATATATATATATATATATATATATATATATATATATATATATATATAATATAATGTATATATATAATATATATATATATATAATTATATATATATATATATATATATATATATATATATATATATATATATATATATATATATATATATATATATATATATATATTATTAAATATGACCGAAAAAGTAAGATTAATAATTCTAACACGAATTTTCTCTATCTTTCGTACATTTCTTTTCACTGTTGGTGGTAATTCAAAAATCAATTCTCCAAAATTAATTTTTAATTCTAGTCTATTAGACTAGAATTTATTTCTAGTCTTATTAGACTAGAAATAAAAAGGAATTTTGGAGAATTGATTTTTTAATTACCACCAACAGAGAAAAGAAATGTACGAAAGATAGAGAAAATTCGTGTTAGAATTATTAATCTTACTTTTTCGGCCATATTTAATAATATATGTCTACAGGAAAGACTGCTACCAAAATATACTAATATATATATTATATATATATATATATATATATATATATATATATATATATATATGGGTATAATATTTTGTAAGTTAAAGGGAAGAATAGAAGTAACTGCAAAGGGCCTATTGGCCCATATTTCTTGATGCTTCTATATTGGTGCGGAGTCTTGAAGTGGGTAGAATATAGTTGTGCATTAATTGGCTGTTGATTGCTGGTGTCGACTTCTTAATGTGTAGTGCCTCGCAGATATCAAGCCGCCTGCTATTGCTGTATCTATCTATGATTTCCGTGGTTTTGTTAAGACTTCTCTGGTGATGGTCTGGTTGTGGGAAGAGATTATATGTTCCTTAATGGAGCCCTGTTGCTTATGCATCGTTAATCGCCTGGAAAGAGATGTTGTTGTCTTGCCTATATACTGAATTCTTTGAGCCTTACAGTCCCCAAGTGGGCATTTGAAGGCATAGACGACATTGGTCTCTTTTAAAGCGTTCTGCTTTGTGTCTGGAGAGTTTCTCATGAGTAGGATGGCCGTTTTCTTGGTTTTATAGTAAATCGTCAATTGTATCTTCTGATTTTTGTCTGTAGGGATAACGTTTCTATTAACAATATCTTTCAGGACTCCTTTCTTCGGTTTTATGAGATGTGGAAAAGAAGTTCCTGTAAAATAGTCTAATAGAGGGAACAGGTGTTGTGTTAGTTGTCTCTTCAGAGGTTGCAAGGCGTTTCACCTTCCTTCTTATGATGTCTTCAACGAAACCATTGGAGAAGCCGTTGTTGACTAGGACTTGCCTTACCCTACAGAGTTCTTCATTGACTTGCTTCCATCCTGAGCTGTGGCTGAGAGCACGGTCGACATAAGCGTTAACGACACTCCTCTTGTACCTGTCTGGGCAGTCACTGTTGGCATTGAGGCACATTCCTATGTTTGTTTCCTTAGTGAAGACTGCAGTGTGGAAACCTCCGCTCCTTTCCATGACTGTTACATCAAGAAAGGGCAGCTTTCCATCCTTCTCCATCTCGTAAGTGAAACACAACACAGAATTCCCCTCAAATGCCTCCTTCAGCTCCTGCAGATGTCTGACATCAGGTACCTGTGTAAAAATGTCGTCAACATACCTGCAGTATATGGCCGGTTTCATGTTCATGTCGACAAAGACCTTTTATTCGATGGTACCCATGTAGAAGTTCGCAAAGCGGACACCTAGGGAAGAATCCATGGCGACCCCATCTACTTGCTTATACATTTTTTTTTTTTTTTGTGATATATACAAGAGTTGTTACATTATGTAACATAATGTGCCCATCCGGGCTCAAGAAGGGTGCCTCTTTAGTACAAGCTTGGAGTAGTTTCCTTAGAATGTTTTCTGGTATTTCAAAAGGAGTACAGGCCGGATCACGATACACTCTGTCCGCTATCATCCCGATTGTTTCATCCACAGGTACATTGGTAAACAGTGTTTCTACGTCCAACGAGGCTCTTATCCCTGTGGCCCGTGTTCCCCGCAGTAAGTCAACAAATTCCTTTGGAGACTTCAGGTTGAAGGCGCAAGGGACATAAGGAGTCAGCAAGCCGTTGAGTCGCTTCGCCAGTCTGTACGTGGGTGTGGGTATCTGGCTGATTATTGGCCGAAGTGGGTTCCCAGGCATATGTGTCTTGACATTTCCATATGCGTATCCAGGTTTATATTCCCTTAAAACAATCTTAGGTGAGATGAAAACAAACTTTGTTTGTTTTCACCTCATCCAAAACTGTTGTAACCTATCACCTCACCCAAATGCAGGTATAAAAAATCGAAGATGTTTAAGCTCTGTTCAGTTATAGTTGTGTGTGTGTAAACTAAAGTCCTTGAAAATGTAATAAGTTTTACGAAACGCACTCAAGTGTCGCGTCAGACTAGAAATAAAAATGAATTTTGGAGAATTGATTTTTCAGTTACCATCAACAGTGAAGAAAAATGTTAGAAACATTGAGAAAATTCGAGTTAGAATTATTAATCTTACTTTTTCGGTCATATTTAATAATATATGTCTACAGGAAAGACTGCTACCAAAATATACTAATATATATATTTATATATATATTTATATATATATATATATATATATATATATATATATATATATATATATATATATATATATATATATATATATATATATTTATATATATATATATATACATATATATATATACATATATTTATATATATATATATATACATATATATATATACATATATATATATATATATATATATATATATATATATATATATATATATATATATATATATATATATATATATATATTTATTTTGGTGTATTTTGGCCACAGATTTTCATTTATACATGTTTCACTGAATATGACTGCATATTCTGTATTGATTATTTTCTTGTTTAGGGCCTCTAACCCTATGACTAGTATTCTAGTATCTTGGTTTAATTGGAAGAGGAGTTCTCCAAAGGTCATCTTCGTCCAAGGTGAAGAAGATGAAGAAATAAATAACTGTTGAATGTATTACACTTATTATAAATTTTACTCAACGTTTCAAATCTACAAGGTTCATCCGTAAGTGATAAGAAAATACAAGACGGTGACAAGAAGAACCGTATCTCCTTCATTCCAACAAAATCAACGTAGCACGGTGCGTTCTTTTGGTTCAGTGGATGGTGAGGCAGAGAACGTGTATGGGTGACGTCTCCAGTGCCGCTAGTCACCGCCACACGTGGGGGGTCGGTGGCTGTGTGGATAGCACACTGGGCACGTAATCCTGTGGCCCGGGTTCGATTTTCGACACCGGCGAGGAACAAAAATTTACAGAGTTTGTCACCCTGATGCACCTGTTACCTAGCAGTAAATAGGTACCTGGGAGTTAAACACCTGTTACGGACTGCTTCCTAGGTGTGTATGTATGTGTGTGTGTGTGTGTGGGTGTGTGGGTGTGTGTGTAAGCTGTGTAAGAACTCGCAGGTCAGCCTACACTAACAGGTTGGTTGAAGGGAAATCAGTTAACTGGTCACATGAAGACTCTGACTCACAGTTGGCTTCTGGCTCATTCTGTTATGTGATTGATCCGTAATATTGTTAATGAATAAAGTTTATTCTTATTAATGCATATTAATAATAAGTAAGTAATTTTCATAAGAAGGCACCACACCGGGAAGGCTGTGTAGCACCATCAAATGTGCGGGAAAATCAGAGGGCGCTAAATATCACCAAGGATGCAAATACGAGAACAGAAACGCATAAGGCGAACGATACCAAAAGTATCCGAGTCACCAAGAATATTATCGAGAGTCAAGCGACCTCATGGAACGGTCGGAAAACAAGACACACGTTCGTCCCGGAAGTCAGGACATTCAACAAGGATATGCACGACCGTAAGAGGGACAATGCAATTAGGACAATAAGGAGCAGAGCGGTGCTCCATCAAGTGACCATGAGTTAAGCGAGTATGGCCAATACGCAACCTCGCCACAGCCGTTAACCATACGTACAAAGAGTTTGCAGTCACAACTTGTGAGGGGAATAGGGCAAAAGTCCTTTGGGGATGTTCCCAGAGAAACTGGTTTGTGAACAGGGAGGACAATGGCGTCAAGCCAGCCCTCAGGGACTGACGACGACTCCCAGATCCGATTATACAGACTCAGTAAATACTGAGACGTGCACGGAGGAAGATGGCGAAGCATCACATAATGAATGCCATCGGAGCCCGCCGCCATAAAACCGCAGAGGGCCAGGGCAGAACGAAGTTCAGAGAGAAAGTAGGGATCATTATAAGGAAGTCGAAGACGAGTGCAGAAATCTAAAGGACGAGATTCAAGGACAGGTTTATGAAGAAGGAAAGATTGGGGAAGATGAAGATCAGAGTTAACAGAAGAAAAGTGGGAACCCAGTTCGGTAGCGGCCTGCAACGGGTCCGCCACAAGAGTACCACGGAGGTGAAGGACCGGTGAAACATTGGGAACGAACTTACCCGCTATCTTGCGGATACGCTTCCATATCTGTGGCAGAAGAGTTTGAGCCGTAATGGGCGAGACATAATATGCCCAACATTTACGTTTAGCAGTACAGATGGCCCTACGGGCCACCGCACTTGCCTTCCGAAAGAAAAGAAAAGACTCGGTCGTCTGCCGACGGCGGTGTCTTTTCCAGGCTGCACGCTTCCAGCGGACAGTCCGAGCACAGTCTGCATTCCACCAAAGAACGCACTTCCGTGGACCCCGAGAGGAAGAGTGAGGAATAGAGCGGAGGGCAGTTTCGAAGACAGTGTCATGAAAAAGGAGGAGAGAGCGAGAGAGAGGCAGAAGGGAGAGGTCAGAGAGAGCAGCACTGAGGGTAAATAGGTGTCAGTCCGCTTTAGCAAACTGCCACCTAGAGAAGGAGAGGGGAGGGTGAAAAGAGAAAAGGGTAACAAGGATGGGGAAATGGTCACTGCTGTGGAGGTTATCAAGAACCTGCCACGTGAAATCTAAGTAAAGAGATGACAAGCAGAGAGAAAGATCAAGACAGGAAAGGGTGCGAGTCCGAGAGTCCAAATGCGTGGGCTAACTAGAATTCAGAAGAGACAGGGAAGAAGAGAGGATAAACAGCTCAAGAAGGCGACCTCGGGTGTTCGTCAGAACATCACCCCAAAGGGAATGATGACAATTGAAATCACCTAGCAGGAGCTCAGGCTCCGGCATGGAGTCAGTAAGTGTTTCATATCAGGAAGAGAAAGTGGAACACTCGGGGGTGATAAATGGAACAAATGGTGTACCATTTTCCCACAAAGATACGAGCAGCAGAACAATGGAGAGGCAAAAGGAAAAAGTAAGGGGACAAAGGGAACATCAGAGCGAATCATGAGAACAGAAGAGTTAGGAGCCCCAGGGGGGGGGGGAGAAAGGAATAGCCACGAAAGCTACCAGGACGAGCACCAAGCATCGGCTCCTGGAGACAGACACAAAGGGGCGAAAACTGTGAAATCAGAAGTTCAAGGAAATTGGCATAATAACCCCGAACGTTCCATTGAAGAATAGACATCGACGAGAAGAGAAAGGACAACAACAACAGAGAACAAGGAAGAAACAATGGCGAAAGAGCAACATAGCACGTTAAAGAAGATCAGGGTCGGGATTAGGGTCAGGAAAGTCAGGGTTAGGGGGAATGGGTAAACTAAGCAAAGACGGAGGGAAGGAAGCTGGAGAACAGACCAGAGGCGGACGGGCGGGGTCCGGAGGAGAAGAAGGAAGACGAAGAGACAGCCGAGAGGAGCAGTCAACGACAGCAGCAGGAAGAGGTGGAGTAGAAAGAGGGGAGTGCACCTCAGCAAGGGCAGCAACTGAGAGGGAAGCGGGGGCCAAAGAAACCTCCATAGCAGGAACAGGGGGCACAACCACCGAAATGGGAGTGGAAGGAGCGATAGAGTCAGAAGTAGGGGCTGAGGAAGAAAGCGAAGCTTTCTTACCCGCTGGGGAGGAGGAAGCCAGGTTTACACTTCTGACTTAAAGAGACAGGTGCGCTAGCAACTACGTACTGTGCAACAGATTTCAGCGTCTCAACAGGAGAAGCTGAACGAGAGCACACACAATGGCCGTTAGGAGAGCGATGAACATCAGCCCATACTGACAGGCGGCGGGGAGAGTCAACAGACAGAGGAGAAGGATGAGAAGGATGGGAAGGAGGATTGGAGGAAAACGAGGAAGAAGACACAGGAGACATGACAGACCGGGCAGAAAGAAGAGGAACCCCAGACAGAGGACCAGTAGGGTGACCATTCGGGACAGAACTCAAAGGAACAGAGGAAGGGGCAGTGGGCGTATCAGGGTCCAAGGCCCGGAAACGGTTGTGAGTCTGAGGAGGGTGGGAAGGGTGAGGAGAGGAAGAGCGCAACACGCAAGCATAACAGACGTTAGCATAAAGCGGGAGCCGGCAAACCTGGCGCCTTGCCTCAGGAAAAGATAAACGCTTCCGGTGCTTCAAGTTGAGGATGGCTGCCTCAAGCTTGTAATGGATACACGCATGGGAGAAGGTAGGATGGGCCTCACCGCAGTTGAGGCAGCAAACCTGGGGAGAAGTGCACTCCGACTTAGAGTGACCTTCACCCCCACACAAAAGACAGAGAGACACAGTCCTAGAGCAGCAAAGGGCACCATGCCCAAACCTCCAGCCCTTGTTATAGAGCCTAGGAGAAGGAATGTACTCCAGGACAGAGCACCTGGCACCAGCAAGAATGACAGAGGGTGGAAGGGTCTGACCATCAGAGGTAATCTTCACAACCCGAAGGGGTTGACGGCGACGACCACGAGGGGGACGAGTAAACGTGTCTACCTGGAGGACAGAATGGCCTTGGGCTTCAAGGCTATGCCGAATAACATCGTGACAGTCCTGCAGATTCCGAACACCAGTCGCAACATGGGGTGGGAGGAGAATAGTTCCAACACTGGCATTCAACCAAGTGTTCTTTGAGACCCGAACAGGAGTCTCGCCAAGGCATGATAAGGCAGCTAACAGGAAGCTGTATCCTGAGAAGGAGCAGTAGCGACACTCGTACCGAGACGAGTGGGGTTAAAGGTAACAGAGGCATCCACGGAATCAACAAGAAGCCGATGGAGGGAGAAATCGTCAGGAGGCGTAGAATCAAGAGTGAGGAGATCAAAGTATTTGGCCCATGAAGCGGGACCAAACAAGGCCTGATACGCATCAGTATGGGAAGGAATCGAGCGAGTGCGGCCGTGGCGCGGACAACGTTGAGAACCCCTAGAGAGAGAGGGGTTAAAAGGTGCAGTAATCACAACGAGAGACTTAGCCGCGCCAGGAGACGAAGTGGTCACCACTGGGAGCTTGAGGCTCGACCCAACCACAGAGGAGGGAGGGGAGCCGAGGAAAGAAGTCAGGAGGGTCAAAGGAGGAGCAAGGTCGGGGTCCAATGCAGCGGGGGCTACAGAGCCATGTGTTCCAATACAGTCCGACTCCGGGGCTTGGTCGCCCACCCCACGAGCCTGAGAAGGTACAAGAGAAACATTCAACGACATAAATATGAAGAGAGACAATTTCATCCGCAAATGTGCCCCGATACCCACCATGAAGCCACAACTAGAGGCAGGACACCAAACAAGAAGCTATCGCCGATCAGGCTGGGGGCCCCCAGGGGTGCCTCGTGAGTATACACCCCACAAACGCCACCTTAAGAACCGTCAGTCCGTCGAGATCATGTCCCGTGACGAAAGGAGGATTGACAATAAAAGCTTCCCCTGCTCGAGACGTTGGGCACTACAGTTCTACGGGCGTAAGAGTATGCCTCCTCAAGCACCCGGGCGTCAAAATAGAAGAAGTCCAAAGGAAGAAACAAAACATGCAAAAGGTCGGCAGGAAACAACAACGAGATTAGAGAAGAGGGGGAGAAAAACGAAACAGAAGGAAAAGGAAAAGTCGTTCAGCACAATTAGAGAGGACAGCAGCAGGAGCACAAGGCTACAGAAGGACAGAGGACTGTCCCAAAGAGCATCACACACCGGCAGCCGCTCACCAAGGCCCCCTCACGGCAACAACGAGCTGATCAGGGAGGGGGGTTGCATATTAATAGGCTCATGAAATAAATGGGTCTCTAAGAGTAGGTTTCAAATGAGCTGAGGTAGGATTACAGCTCTTGCTTGCAGTTTCACCAGGTTCCTTATATGCTAGTTCCTTTATGTTACTTTCAAAGAACATTCTCAGGAAATATATGTGTCTCTCTTGAAGCCGTCATCAGATGAGCAAAGGAAGGATAACAGCTCTTACTTGCAGTTTAACTAGGTATGTCATTTGACTGCCCTTGTTAAGCCTTAGTCCTAGTTAAACAAAAAATAAGAGACACAAAAACAGAGTGAGACACTATCCTTAATACACTAAAAATAACCAGAAAACATTACAACTATTGAATGAAAGTTGCTAAGAACATAACATAGGAAGTAGCTTCTAGTCATTTTCACCCAGACTCCGGTCATCTGGCCGCCGCTTGACAGCCCAGCGAGCCTTCCACCAAGACTCCGGTCATCTGGCCGCCGCTTGACAGCTCAGCGAGCCTTCCACCCAGACTCCGGTCATCTGGCCGCCGCTTGACAGCCCAGCGAGCCTTCCACCCAGACTCCGGTCATCTGGCTGCCGCTTGACAACCCAGCGAGCCTTCCACCAAGACTCCGGTCATCTGGCCGCCGCTTGACAGCTCAGCGAGCCTTTCACCCAGACTCCGGTCATCTGGCTGCCGCTTGACAACCCAGCGAGCCTTCCTGTATTATATTACACTAAGATCCTGTAATTAAAGACTCCATATTTTACAGCACCTTGGATTTTGAATCTTATTTCAAAATAGCATCTTTCGCTGAACTTAATCCAAACCTATCGTATTATATGAGATATATATCCTTCATAATGTAAGGAAAGACGCATTGGAAAGGTTTCCAATAAATTGGAAACCAATTGCAATATTAACTTTTTAGCAAAAATGTGTTTCATATGATCCTTGAAGGAGAAGGACTCCTACATGAAAGCATTCAACTGTGAGAACATTAGTGACATCGATTTAAAATTATTAACTTCTGAAGTTGAGTCGTCTGTTGAGGTTGTCATGAACGCTGGGATTCTATAGGCAAATGTTGGGAATGTCGACCTTCCTGTTCACGGTTGGCTCAAATGAGGCATTAACGTGTTTAATTTGGGCAATTAAAATGAGTATTATAAATTTTTGGTCCAACTTTGATGTAGATTAAATTCTGGGAGGCCTTAAAACTTAAGATCAAATAATTTAAATATTTCGGAACATTTCCTGGCAACTAATATGTTGCAAAGTTGTGCCTGACATGTAAACCATCTGACAATGGCCTGGTGTCCTCTGAGCAACTGTACAACCATTTGGCAATGCAACTGTCTCCTCCGAGAAAGGCAGTGATCTTAGTTGCACAATAAACTCTAGAGTGAGATGGAAATACACCCTAAGCGGAGTCCCCGCTGCACGATGCATACACACTCACAACTTCAGTACTGGTGTTCATGACTATGGTACAACTACCACCTGAGTGCTGGCAACAGTTCTCAAGGGATTAATAACCCTTCAGAGATGGTATGACTGTCATACCTAACACCATTACGTGGGTTCTATAAGTTCAGATGAAAAGGCAAACTGAAACAACACTATTCTGTTTGTTGCACACACTTGTGTTGCACATGATAGTCCTTCACTGTCAGGTCAAGCAACATGCGACTCTTTGACATAACAATATTGTAAATTTATAGAACTTGCACGAATTAGCATAGAAAATTCCACTACTATTTTGTCTTGGAAAATTACCAGGTAATAAATAATGAACAACAGAGATTGCCTCTCTGTGCAAAGTTGCAGACCAGGCATTTTGCAGGTAGCGTCGCCCAAACTTGCAGGGTAATGGTCTGCGGTAGGGGACGCACACACGTGAAATATTCATGAAGTCTGAAACTAAGTTAGTGAAATCGAGGGTGTGGCAAACGTAGAGTTTACCGCGAACTCTTCTATGAAGTACTGGAATATGACGATAATTACAGTAATGAAGACAAGATGGATAACCTGAGAGATGGATAGATAAATGGATTGATAGATGGCCAGATGATACCTGAATAGGTAAATGGATAGATACGAATGAGATGAATGGATAGATGGGTATATAAGTGGATGGATGGATAGATAGATGGTTAAACAGATGGATCGATATATATATATATATATATATATATATATATATATATATATATATATATATATATATATATAAAACGGAGGAAAGGGTCCTGAAAGATATTGTTAATAGAAACGTTATCCCTACAGACAAAAATCAGAGGATACAACTGACGATTTACTATAAAACCAGAAAAACGGCCAGCCTACTCATGAGAAACTCTCCAGACACAAAACAGAACGCTTTAAAAGAGACTAACGTCGTCTATGCCTTCAAATGCCCACTTGGGGACTGTAAGCTCCAAAAAACCCAGTATATAGGCAAGACAACAACATCTCTTTCTAGGCGTTTAACGATGCATAAGCAACAGGGCTCTATTAAGGAACATATAATCTCTTCCCATAACCAAACCATCGCCAGAGAAATCCTAGTAAACAACACAGAAATCATCGATAGATACAGCGATAGCAGGCGGCTTGACGTTTGCGAGGCACTACACATCAAGAAGTCAACACCAGCAATCAACAGCCAATTATTGCACAACTATATTCTACCCACCTCAAGACTCCGCTCCAATATAGAAGCATCAAGAAATATGGACCAATAGGCTTTCTACAAACACTTCTATTCAATACCCATTGTTTCTGTTCTGTCTTGTGTTGATACTTTTAATACCCTATTAATATCCCCTGTTCTGTCTTGTGTTAATGCCACATCATCCTTCCCACCTCACTCAAATGTAGATATAATATCAGAGAGACGTAAGTTCTAATCAGTTGTGTATTTGTGAAGTCTTTGAAAATGTAATAAGTTTTACGAAACGCGCCCGTGTCGCGTCAGACTAGAAATAAAAATGAATTTTGGAGAAGTGATTTTTGATTTACCTCCAACAGTGAAGCGTAATGTACGAAAGATTGAGAAAATTCGTGTTAGAATTATTAATCTTACTTTTTCGGTCATATTTAATAATATATGTCTACAGGAAAGACTGCTACCAAAATATACTAATATATATATATATATATATATATATATATATATATATATATATATATATATATATATATATATATATATATATATATTTATTTATTTATTTATTTATTTGGATTGGCCAAATTTGTCAAATTGTTACAACATATATGCATAAACAATCCGCAAAAACTAATTGCACTTCGATTTAGTGGCTTAATTGTCAGTCACCCTAGTCTTGTCACTCTTGCCAGTCACCCTAGTCTTGCAGCTCTTTCCAGTCACCCTAGTCTTGCAGCTCTTGCCAGTCACCCTAGTCTTGCAGCGCTTCCCAGTCACCTTTGTCTTGTCACTCTTGCCAGTCACCCTCTTCTTGTCACTCTTGCCAGTCACCCTACTCTTGCAGCTCTTGCCAGTCACCCTAGTCTTGCAGCTCTTGCCATTCACTCAAGTCTTGCAGCGCTTGCCAGTCACCCTAGTCTTGTCACTCTTGCCAGTCACCCTCTTCTTGTCACTCTTGCCACTCACCCTAGTCTTGCAGCTCTTGCCAGTCACCTTTAGTCTTATCACTCTTGCCAGTCACCCTAGTCTTGTCATTCTTGCCAGTCACCCCTAGTCTTGTCACTCTTGCCAGTCACCCCTAGTCTTGCAACTCTTACCAGTCACCCTAGTCTTGCAACTCTTACCAGTCACCCTAGTCTTGCAGCTCTTGCCAGTCACCCAAGTCCTTCAGCGCTTGCCAGTCACCCTAGTCTTGCAGCGCTTGCTGTCACCCTAGTCTTGCAGCGCTTGCCAGTCACCCTAGTCTTGCAGCGCTTGCCAGTCACCTTAGTCTTGTCACTCTTGCCAGTCACCCTCTTCTTGTCACTCTTGCCACTCACCTTAGTCTTGCAGCTCTTGCCAGTCACCTTTAGTCTTATCACTCTTGCCAGTCACCCTAGTCTTGCAACTCTTACCAGTCACCCTAGTCCTGCAGCGCTTGCCAGTCACCCTAGTCCTGCAGCGCTTCCCAGTCACCCTAGTCTTGTCACTCATGTCAGTCACTCTAGTCTTGTCATTCTTGCCAGTTACCCTAATCTTGTCATTCTTACCAGTCACCCTAGTCTTCCAGCTCTAGCCAGTCACCCTAGTCATGCAGCTCTTCCCAGTCACCCTAGTCTTGCAGCGCTTGCCAGACACCCTAGTCTTGCAGCGCTTGCCAGTCACCTTAGTCCTGTCACTCTTGCCAGTCACCCTCTTCTTGTCACTCTTACCAGTCACCCTAGTCCTGCAGCGCTTCCCAGTCACCCTAGTCTTGTCACTCATGTCAGTCACTCTAGTCTTGTCATTCTTGCCAGTCACCCTAATCTTGTCATTCTTGCCAGTCACCCTAGTCTTGTCACTTCTGCCAGTCACCCTAGTCTTCCAGCTCTAGTCAGTCACCCTAGTCATGCAGCTCTTCCCAGTCACCCTAGTCTTCCAGCTCTAGCCAGTCACCCTAGTCTTGCAGCGCTTGCCAGTCACCCTAGTCTTGCAGCTCTTGTCAGTCACCCTAGTCTTGTCACTTTTGCCAGTCACCCCAGTCATGTCACTCTTGCCAGTCACTATAGTCTTGTCACTTTTGCCAGTCACCCCAGTCATGTCACTCTTGCCAGTCACCCCAGTCTTCTCACTCTTGTCAGTCACCCTAGTCTTGTCACTCTGGCCAGTCACCCCAGTCCTGTCACTTTTGCCAGTCACCCTAGTCTTGCAGCTCATGCCAGTCACCCTAGTCTTGTCACTTTTGCCAGTCACCCTAGACTTGTCACTCTTGCCAGTCACCCTAGTCTTGCAGCGCTTGCCAGTCACCCTAGTCTTGCAGCTCTTGCCAGTCACCCTAGTCTTGCAGCTCCTGCCAGTTACCCTAGTCTTGTCACTCTTACCAGTCACCCTAGTCTTGCAACTCTTACCAGTCACCCTAGTCTTGCAGCTCTTGCCAGTCACCCTAGTCTTGCAACTCTTACCAGTCACCCTAGTCTTGCAACTCTTACCAGTCACCCTAGTCTTGCAACTCTTACCAGTCACCCTAGTCTTGCAACTCTTACCAATCACCCTAGTCTTGCAGCTCTTGCCAGTCACCCTAGTCTTGCAGCGCTTGCCAGTCACCCAAGTCTTTCAGCGCTTGCCAGTCACCCTAGTCTTGCAGCGCTTGCCAGTCACCCTAGTCTTGCAGCGCTTACCAGTCACCTTAGTCTTATCCCTCTTGCCATCACCCTCTTCTGGTCACTCTTGCCAGTCACTCTAGTCCTGCAGCGCTTGCCAGTCACCCTAGTCTTGTCACTCTTGCCAGTCACCCTCTTCTTGTCACTCTTGCCACTCACCCTAGTCTTGCAGCTCTTGCCAGTCACCTTTAGTCTTATCACACTTGCCAGTCACCCTAGTCTTGCAACTCTTACCAGTCACCCTAGTCTTGCAGCTCTTGCCAGTCACCCTAGTTATGCAGCGCTTGCCAGTCACCCTAGTCCTGCAGCGCTTGCCAGTCACCCTAGTCCTGCAGCGCTTGCCAGTCACCCTAGTCCTGCAGCGCTTGCCAGTCACCCTAGTCTTGTCACTCATGTCAGTCACTCTAGTCTTGTCATTCTTGCCAGTCACCCTAATCTTGTCATTCTTGCCAGTCACCCTAGTCTTGTCACTTTTGCCAGTCACCCTATTCTTCCAGCTCTAGCCAGTGACCCTAGTCATGCAGCTCTTCCCAGTCACCATAGTCGTGCAGCGCTTGCCAGTCACCCAAGTCTTTCAGCGCTTGCCAGTCACCCAAGTCTTTCAGCGCTTGCCAGTCACCCTAGTCTTGCAGCGCTTGCCAGTCACCCTAGTTTTGCAGCGCTTGCCAGTCACCTTAGTCTTGTCACTCTTGCCAGTCACCCTCTTCTTGTCACTCTTGCCAGTCACTCTAGTCTTGCAGCGCTTGCCAGTCACTCTAGTCTTGCAGCGCTTGCCAGTCACCCTAGTCTTGTCACTCTTGCCAGTCACCCTCTTCTTGTCACTCTTGCCACTCACCCTAGTCTTGCAGCTCTTGCCAGTCACCTTTAGTCTTATCACTCTTGCCAGTCACCCTAGTCTTGCAACTCTTACCAGTCACCCTAGTCTTGCAGCGCTTGCCAGTCACCCTAGTCCTGCAGCGCTTGCCAGTCACCCTAGTCCTGCAGCGCTTGCCAGTCACCCTAGTCTTGTCACTCATGTCAGTCACTCTAGTCTTGTCATTCTTGCCAGTCACCCTAATCTTGTCATTCTTGCCAGTCACCTTAGTCTTGTCACTTTTGCAAGTCACCCTAGTCTTCCAGCTCTAGCCAGTCACCCTAGTCATGCAGCTCTTCCCAGTCACCCTAGTCTTCCAGCTCTAGCCTGTCACCCTAGTCTTGTCACTTTTGCCAGTCACCCCAGTCCTGTCACTCTTGCCAGTCACCCTAGTCTTGTCACTTTTGCCAGTCACCCCAGTCCTGTCACTCTTGCCAGTCCCCCTAGTCTTGCAGCTCCTGCCAGTCACCCCAGTCCTGTCACTCTTGCCAGTCACCCTAGTCTTGTCTCTTTTGCCAGTCACCCAAGTCTTGTCACTCTTGTCAGTCACCCTAGTCTTGTCACTCTGGCCAGTCACCCCAGTCCTGTCACTTTTGCCAGTCACCCCAGTCCTGTCACTTTTGCTAGTCACCCCAGTCCTGTGACTTTTGCCAGTCACCCTAGTCTTGTCAGTTTTGCCAGTCACCCTAGTCTTGCAGCTCATGCCAGTCACCCTAGTCTTGTCACTTTTGCCAGTCACCCTAGTCTTGTCACTCTTGTCAGTCACCTAGTCTTGTCACTCTCGCCAGTCACCCTAGTCTTGCAGCTCTTGCCAGTCACCCTAGTCTTGCAGCTCTTGCCAGTCACCCTAGTCTTGCAGCGTTTGCTAGTCACCCTAGTCTTGCAGCTCTTGCCAGTCACCCTAGTCTTGCAGCTCCTGCCAGTCACCCTAGTCTTTCAGCGCTTGCCAGTCACCCTAGACTTGTCACTCTTGCCAGTCACCCTAGTCTTTCAGCGCTTGCCAGTCACCCTAGACTTGTCACTCTTGCCAGTCACCCTAGTCTTGCAGCGCTTGCCAGTCACCCTAGTCTTGCAGCTCTTGCCAGTCACCCTAGTCTTGCAGCTCTTGCCAGTTACCCTAGTCTTGTCACTCTTGCCAGTCACCCTCTTCTTGTCACTCTTGCCAGTGACCCTAGTCTTGCAGCTCTTGCCAGTTACCCTAGTCTTGTCACTCTTGCCAGTCACCCTCTTCTTGTCACTCTTGCCAGTCACTCTAGTCTTGTCATTCTTGCCAGTCACCCTAGTCTTGCAGCTCTTGCCAGTCACCCTAGTCTTGCAGCTCTTGCCAGTTACTCTAGTCTTGTCACTTTTGCCAGTCACCCTTTTCTTGTCACTCTTGCCAGTCACCCTAGTCTTGCAGCTCTTGCCAGTCACCCTAGTCTTGCAGCTCTTGCCAGTCACCCTAGTCTTGCAGCTCTTGCCAGTCACCCTCTTCTTGTCACTCTTGCTAGTCACCCTACTCTTGCAGCTCTTGCCAGTCACCCTAGTTATGCAGCTCTTGCCAGTCACCCTCTTCTTGTCACTCTTGCTAGTCATCCTAGTCTTGTCACTCTTGCCAGTCACCCTAGTCGTGCAGCGCTTGCCAGGCACCCTATTCTTGCAGCTATTGCCAGTCACCCTAGTCTTGCAGCGCTTGCCAGTCACCCTAGTCTTGCAGCTCTTGCCAGTCACCCTAGTCTTGCAGCTCCTGCCAGTTACCCTAGTCTTGTCACTCTTACCAGTCACCCTAGTCTTGCAACTCTTACCAGTCACCCTAGTCTTGCAGCTCTTGCCAGTCACCCTAGTCTTGCAACTCTTACCAGTCACCCTAGTCTTGCAACTCTTACCAGTCACCCTAGTCTTGCAACTCTTACCAGTCACCCTAGTCTTGCAGCTCTTGCCAGTCACCCTAGTCTTGCAGCGCTTGCCAGTCACCCAAGTCTTTCAGCGCTTGCCAGTCACCCTAGTCTTGCAGCGCTTGCCAGTCACCCTAGTCTTGCAGCGCTTACCAGTCACCTTAGTCTTATCACTCTTGCCATCACCCTCTTCTGGTCACTCTTGCCAGTCACTCTAGTCTATGCAGCGCTTGCCAGTCACCCTAGTCTTGTCACTCTTGCCAGTCACCCTCTTCTTGTCACTCTTGCCACTCACCCTAGTCTTGCAGCTCTTGCCAGTCACCTTTAGTCTTATCACACTTGCCATTCACCCTAGTCTTGCAACTCTTACCAGTCACCCTAGTCTTGCAGCTCTTGCCAGTCACCCTAGTTATGCAGCGCCTTGCCAGTCACCCTAGTCCTGCAGCGCTTGCCAGTCACCCTAGTCCTGCAGCGCTTGCCAGTCACCCTAGTCCTGCAGCGCTTGCCAGTCACCCTAGTCTTGTCATTCTTGCCAGTCACCCTAATCTTGCCATTCTTGCCAGTCACCCTAGTCTTGTCACTTTTGCCAGTCACCCTATTCTTCCAGCTCTAGCCAGTCACCCTAGTCATGCAGCTCTTCCCAGTCACCATAGTCGTGCAGCGCTTGCCAGTCACCCAAGTCTTTCAGCGCTTGCCAGTCACCCAAGTCTTTCAGCGCTTGCCAGTCATCCTAGTCTTGCAGCGCTTGCCAGTCACTTTAGTTTTGCAGCGCTTGCCAGTCACCTTAGTCTTGTCACTCTTGCCAGTCACCCTCTTCTTGTCACTCTTGCCAGTCACTCTAGTCTTGCAGCGCTTGCCAGTCACTCTAGTCTTGCAGCGCTTGCCAGTCACCCTAGTCTTGTCACTCTTGCCAGTCACCCTCTTCTTGTCACTCTTGCCACTCACCCTAGTCTTGCAGCTCTTGCCAGTCACCTTTAGTCTTATCACTCTTGCCAGTCACCCTAGTCTTGCAACTCTTACCAGTCACCCTAGTCTTGCAGCTCTTGCCAGTCACCCTAGTTTTGCAGCGCTTGCCAGTCACCCTAGTCCTGCAGCGCTTGCCAGTCACCCTAGTCCTGCAGCGCTTGCCAGTCACCCTAGTCCTGCAGCGCTTGCCAGTCACCCTAGTCTTGTCACTCATGTCAGTCACTCTAGTCTTGTCATTCTTGCCAGTCACCCTAATCTTGTCATTCTTGCCAGTCACCTTAGTCTTGTCACTTTTGCCAGTCACCCTAGTCTTCCAGCTCTAGCCAGTCACCCTAGTCATGCAGCTCTTCCCAGTCACCCTAGTCTTCCAGCTCTAGCCAGTCACCCTAGTCTTGTCACTTTTGCCAGTCACCCCAGTCCTGTCACTCTTGCCAGTCACCCTAGTCTTGTCCCTTTTGCCAGTCACCCCAGTCCTGTCACTCTTGCCAGTCCCCCTAGTCTTGCAGCTCCTGCCAGTCACCCCAGTCCTGTCACTCTTGCCAGTCACCCTAGTCTTGTCACTTTTGCCAGTCACCCAAGTCTTGTCACTCTTGTCAGTCACCCTAGTCTTGTCACTCTGGCCAGTCACCCCAGTCCTGTCACTTTTGCCAGTCACCCCAGTCCTGTCACTTTTGCCAGTCACCCCAGTCCTGTCACTTTTGCCAGTCACCCTAGTCTTGCAGCTCATGCCAGTCACCCTAGTCTTGCAGCTCATGCCAGTCACCCTAGTCTTGTCACTTTTGCCAGTCACCCTAGTCTTGTCACTTTTGCCAGTCACCCTAGTCTTGTCACTTTTGCCAGTCACCCTAGTCTTGCAGCTCATGCCAGTCACCCTAGTCTTGTCACTTTTGTCAGTCACCCTAGTCTTGTCACTCTTGTCAGTCACCTAGTCTTTTCACTCTCGCCAGTCACCCTAGTCTTGCAGCTCTTGCCAGTCACCCTAGTCTTGCAGCTCTTGCCAGTTACCCAAGTCTTGCAGCGTTTACCAGTCACCCTAGTCTTCCAGCTCTAGCCAGTCACCCTAGTCTTGTCACTTTTGCCAGTCACCCCAGTCCTGTCACTCTTGCCAGTCACCCTAGTCTTGTCACTTTTGCCAGTCACCCCAGTCCTGTCACTCTTGCCAGTCCCCCTAGTCTTGCAGCTCCTGCCAGTCACCCCAGTCCTGTCACTCTTGCCAGTCACCCTAGTCTTGTCACTTTTGCCAGTCACCCAAGTCTTGTCACTCTTGTCAGTCACCCTAGTCTTGTCACTCTTGTCAGTCACCCTAGTCTTGTCACTCTGGCCAGTCACCCCAGTCCTGTCACTTTTGCCAGTCACCCCAGTCCTGTCACTTTTGCCAGTCACCCCAGTCCTGTCACTTTTGCCAGTCACCCTAGTCTTGCAGCTCATGCCAGTCACCCTAGTCTTGCAGCTCATGCCAGTCACCCTAGTCTTGTCACTTTTGCCAGTCACCCTAGTCTTGTCACTTTTGCCAGTCACCCTAGTCTTGCAGCTCATGCCAGTCACCCTAGTCTTGTCACTTTTGCCAGTCACCTTAGTCTTGTCACTCTTGTCAGTCACATAGTCTTGTCACTCTCGCCAGTCACCCTAGTCTTGCAGCTCTTGCCAGTCACCCTAGTCTTGCAGCTCTTGCCAGTTACCCTAGTCTTGCAGCGTTTGCCAGTCACCCTAGTCTTGCAGCTCTTGCCAGTCACCCTAGTCTTGCAGCTCCTGCCAGTCACCCTAGTCTTTCAGCGCTTGCCAGTCACCCTAGACTTGTCACTCTTGCCAGTCACCCTAGTCTTTCAGCGCTTGCCAGTCACCCTAGACTTGTCACTCTTGCCAGTCACCCTAGTCTTGCAGCTCTTGCCAGTTACCCTAGTCTTGTCACTCTTGCCAGTCACCCTCTTCTTGTCACTCTTGCCAGTCACCCAAGTCTTGTCACTCTTGCCAGTCACTCTAGTCTTGTCATTCTTGCCAGTCACCCTAGTCTTGCAGCTCTTGCCAGTCACCCTAGTCTTGCAGCTCTTGCCAGTCACCCTAGTCTTGCAGCTCTTGCCAGTCACCCTCTTCTTGTCACTCTTGCTAGTCACCCTAGTCTTGCAGCTCTTGCCAGTCACCCTAGTTATGCAGCTCTTGCCAGTCACCCTCTTCTTGTCACTCTTGCTAGTCATCCTAGTCTTGTCACTCTTGCCAGTCACCCTAGTCGTGCAGCGCTTGCCAGGCACCCTATTCTTGCAGCTATTACCAGTCACCCTAGTCTTGCAGCGCTTGCCGGTCACCCTAATGTTGTCACCCCTGCCTGTCACCCTAGTCTTGCAGCACTTGCCAGTCACCCCTAGTCTTGTCACTCTTGCCAGTCACCCTAGTCTTGCAGCGCTTGCCAGTCACCCTAGTCGTGCAGAGCTTGCCTTTCACCCTAGTCTTGTCACTCTTGCCAGTCATCCTAGTCTTGCAACTCCTGCCAGTCACCCAAGTCTTGTCACTCTTGCCAGTCACTCTAGTCTTGTCATTCTTGCCAGTCACCCTAGTCTTGCAGCTCTTGCCAGTCACCCAAGTCTTCCAGCTCTTGCCAGATACCCTAATCTTCCAGCGCTTGCCAGTCACCCTACTCTTGCATCTCTTGTCAGTCACCCTAGTCTTGCAGCTCTGACCAGTCACCCTAGTCTTGTCACTCTTGTCAGTCACCTTATTCTTGTCACTCTTGTCAGTCACCCTAGTCTTGTCACACATGCCAGTCACCCTATTCTTGTCACTCTTGTCAGTCACCCTAGTCTTGTCACACTTGCCTGTCACCCTAGTCTTGTCACTCATGCCAGTCACCCTAGTCATGTCACTCTTGTAATTCACCCTAGTCTTGTCACTCTTGCCAGTCATCCCAGTCTTGTCACTCTTGCCAGTCACCCTGGTCTTGTCACTCTTGCCAGTAACCCTAGTCTTGCAGCTCTTGCCAGTCACCCTAGTCTTGCAGCTCTTGCCAGTAACCCTAGTCTTGCAGCTCTTGCCAGTCACCCTAGTCTTGCAACTCTTGCCCGTCACCCTAGTCTTGTAGCTCTTACCGGTCACCCTAGTCTTGCAGCTCTTACCAGTCACCGTAATCTTGCAGCTCTTAGCAGTCACCCTAGTCTTGTAGCTCCTACCAGTCACTCGAGTCTTGCAGCTCCTACCAGTCACTCTAGTCTTGCAGCTCTTACCAGTTACCCTAGTCTTGCAGCTCCTACCAGTCACTCGAGTCTTGCAGCTCTTACCAGTCACCCTAGTCTTGCAGCTCCTACCAGTCACCCTAGTCTTGCAGCTCCTACCAGTCACCCTAGTCTTGCAGCTCGTGACAGCCTTAGTAAGCACATCAAGAAAAACATCGTTTTTCTGCATGGATTTTCAAAGAATCAATCAGATATCGTTCGAGGAAAATCTTTTTCACTGACGATACTGTGTTGAGAATGTGTCCCAAGGTTATGTGTCATGTTCTCAGGTCAATGACCCAGGAGAATGTATCCCAAGGTTATGTGTCATGTTCTCAGGTTAGTGACCCAGGAGAATGTATCCCAAGGTTATGTGTCATGTTCTCAGGTTAGTGACCCAGGAGAATGTATCCCAAGGTTATGTGTCATGTTCTCAGGTTAGTGACCCAGGGGAATGTATCCCAAGGTTATGTGTCATGTTCTCAGGTTAGTGACCCAGGAGAATGTATCCCAAGGTTATGTGTCATGTTCTCAGGTTAGTGACCCAGGAGAATGTATCCCAATGTTATGTGTCATGTTCTCAGGTTAGTGACCCAGGGGAATGTATCCCAAGGTTATGTGTCATGTTCTCAGGTTAGTGACCCAGGAGAATGTATCCCAAGGTTATGTGTCATGTTCTCAGGTTAGTGACCCAGGAGAATGTATCCCAAGGTTATGTGTCATGTTCTCAGGTTAGTGACCCAGGAGAATGTATCCCAAGGTTATGTGTCATGTTCTCAGGTTAGTGACCCAGGAGAATGTATCCCAAGGTTATGTGTCATGTTCTCAGGTTAGTGACCCAGGAGAATGTATCCCAAGGTTATGTGTCATGTTCTCAGGTTAGTGACCCAGGAGAATGTATCCCAAGGTTATGTGTCATGTTCTCAGGTTAGTGACCCAGGAGAATGTATCCCAAGGTTATGTGTCATGTTCTCAGGTTAGTGACCCAGGAGAATGTATCCCAAGGTTATGTGTCATGTTCTCAGGTTAGTGACCCAGGGGAATGTATCCCAAGGTTATGTGTCATGTTCTCAGGTTAGTGACCCAGGAGAATGTGTCATGTTCTCAGGTTAGTGACCCAGGAGAATGTGTCATGTTCTCAGGTTAGTGACCCAGGAGAATGTATCCGAAGGTTATGTGTCATGTTCTCAGGTTAGTGACCCAGGGGAATGTGTCCCAAGGTTATGTGTCATGTTCTCAGGTTAGTGACCCAGGAGAATGTATCCCAAGGTTATGTGTCATGTTATTTACTCACAAATAAGGTGCTTCTTGCATGTTTTTGATCAATTTGATGTTCAGTGAACCATGATGTTTCTTCTTCAGATCACTTTTGCTGATGGAAGCGCAATCACTATCACCAACAACAGTGCCATAATTCCCAGTGCCGTCAATATCACCATCACCAGCACCCTCTCTATCACCACTACCACTATCCTCTTTACCTGCTCCGACACCATCACCAGCACTTACCAACACCATAACCACCATTACCAACCCCATCACTCACAACATCTAAGGCACCATCATCAGCACCAACACCACCATCATCATGATCACCACCATAACCATCACAATAGCCATCCCAATAACAATCACCATCAACAGCATCATCTACAGGACTAATACCATCACCATGACCAACACTATCACCACGATCATTAACAGTACTATCAATAGCACCAACACCATCAACATGACCATCATCAGTACCATCACATCAACAGCATCATCACAACCAAGAGCACCATCACCAGCACCATCAACACCACAACCAACAGCACCATCACCACCACCAACAGCACCACCAACAGCACCACCAACAGCACCACCAACAGCACCACCAACAGCACCACCAACAGCACCACCAACAGCATCACCAACAGCACCACCAACAGCACCACCAACAGCACCACCAACAGCATCACCAACAGCACACCACAGCACCACCAACAGCACCACAGCACCACAACAGCACCACCAACAGCACCACCAACAGCATCACCAACAGCACCACCAACAGCACCACCAACAGCACCACCAACAGCATCACCAACAGCACCACCAACAGCACCACCAACATCACCATCACCAGCACTAACACCATCACTAGCACCACCAACAGCACCACCAACAGCACCACCAACAGCACCACCAACAGCACCACCAACAGCATCACCAACAGCACCAACAGCACCACCAACAGCATCACCAACAGCATCACCAACAGCACCACCAACAGCACCACCAACTGCACCACCAACAGCATCACCAACAGCACCACCAACAGCACCACCAACAGCATCACCAACAGCACCACCAACAGCACCACCAACAGCACCACCAACAGCACCACCAACAGCACCACCAACAGCACCACCAACAGCACCACCAACAGCACCACTAATTCCACCATCAACAGCACTAACACCAGCACCATCACCATCACCATCAACAGCACCATCAACAGCACCACCAACAGCACCACCAACAGCACCACCAACAGCACCATCAACAGCACCACCAACAGCACCACCAACAGCACCACCAACAGCACCACCAACAGCACCACCAACAGCATCACCAACAGCATCACCAACAGCACCACCAACAGCACCACCAACAGCACCACCAACTGCATCACCAACAGCACCACCAACAGCACCACCAACAGCATCACCAACAGCACCACCAACAGCACCACCAACAGCATCACCAACAGCATCACCAACAGCACCACCAACAGCACCACCAACAGCACCACCAACAGCACACCAACAGCACACAACGCATCACCAACAGCACCACCAACAGCATCACCAACAGCACCACCAACAGCACCACCAACAGCATCACCAACAGCATCACCAACAGCACCACCAACAGCACCACCAACAGCACCACCAACAGCACCACCAACAGCACCACCAACGGCACGGCCAACAGCACCATTACCAGCACCACCAACAGCACCACCAACAGCACCACCAACAGCACCATCACCAGCACTAACACCATCACCAGCACTAACACCATCACTAGCACCACCAACAGCACCACCAACAGCACCACCAACAGCATCACCAACAGCACCACCAACAGCACCACCAACAGCACCACCAACAGCACCACCAACAGCACCACCAACGGCACCACCAACAGCACCATTACCAGCACCACCAACAGCATCACCAACATCATCACCAACGGCACCACCAACAGCACCAGCACCAGCACCACCAACAGCACCACCAACGGCACCACCAACGGCACCACCAACAGCACCAGCACCAGCACCACTAATTCCACCATCAACAGCACTAACACCAGCACCATCACCAGCACCATCAACAGCACCATCACCATCACCATCAACAGCACCATCACCAGCACCACCAACAGCACCACCAACGGCACCACCAACGGCACCACCAACGGCACCACCAACAGCACCAGCACCAACACAATCACCAGCACCACCAACAGCACCATCACCATCACCAGCACCATGAACAGCACCCTCACCAGCACTATCACCATCACTATCACCAGTACCATAACCAGCACCATCACCAGTACCATAACCAGCACCATCAACAGCACCATCAACAGCACCATCAACAGCACCATCAACAGCACCCTCACCAGCACTATCACCATCACTATCACCAGTACCATAACCAGCACCATCAACAGCACCATCAACAGCACCATCAACAGCACCATCAACAGCACCATCAACAGCACCATCAACAGCACCATCACCATCACCACCAACATCACCAGCACCTCCATCACCAACAGCACCAACACTGTCGGAAATTCCCGACCCATTATCTATTAACCCCTGACACACCAAGTTAAATCGGTTATGTCAGGAACATCCTAACATTACTAACTTCTCAAAGAGAACGGGTTTAACAGCTTTTCAGAGAGAACGGGATAGTGCCATGTATGCATCATCCACTCTACGGATAATCTCTCTCAAGTAGTAATATAAAAATTTCAATGTAAAGGCTAAATAAGACATACCAGTACTTATTAATAGTTATTTAACCTAAATAAACAGTGAATCAAGCATCGCTCTCTCTGTCCCTACGTCGATTATGACGAGTTTTGAATCAAGCTGAGGGAGCATCCCCAGCTGGGAAGGGCTGCGACGCCATTAGACTGGAAGCACGCGGCCTGAGCGCTTAGCGAAGAAGACGTCTGCATGTTTTATCTCTTAATTGCCAACCAAAGTCACATTTCCCGAGTTCTTGACACAGGAATATTAGCATTTCCGCCCAAACAACGAACTCATCGTACCAGGAAATTGTTATTTCAGAGCAATTGTTGTAGTTTATGTTAGTGGCCGTTATATTGATCCCTTTAATGGTTAAGACGCATGCACTCTAACCAAAATGATTAAGCCTAATTATTAACGCAAACTCATTTTTTTAATATACGGTGTGGTGGTAACAATGTTCTACTGATGACATATTTGGCAGGTAGAGTACGAGAGAAGAGAGTATTGAGTCGACCTGAGGCACCACCAGACCACCTAAGTCACCATAGGGCTCCTCCCTACAAGTTTCCTGGGTGGAACTGAAGGAAACCTGTGCCTATTACCAAGCCTTAACGACTCACAGATAAGAACTGAAAGTTTCCACTAATCCATGTAACCAAACTAACGTTTAGTAGTTTATTAATGTCCACAACTGGTGGTATTGCCTATGACCGAACACCCCCCCCCCCCTCCGCCCCAAAAAAAAAGTTGTGGATAAGACCACACCCAGTAGGATAAACCAGTGATATACAGTCCATTCCTAATATACAATCCATTATCAATTAATCATCTTAAATTAAATTGTTATTTAATTAACAGTGTATAAATTAAGTTCCTGCTGGGAAAATTCCCCACAAGCACCACCACCGTCACCATCACCAATAGCACCAACACTATCATCATCACCAGCGCCATTAACAACAATAAAAGCACCACCACCATCAACGCATCATCAACAGCACCATCAACAGCACCATCACCATCAACAGCATCATCAATATCAACAGCACCTACACCACCATCACCATGAACAGTCATACAAACAGTGCTATCACCATCAACAGCACTAACACAATCACAAACCCCATCAACAGCAAAATCTTTAGTATCAACACCACTAACAATTTAACTATCACTATCAGTATCACCATCACCACCACCATCACTAACACCGTCAACAAAACGTTCTCAATCACTAGCACCATTTTCTCCACCAACATCACCAGCAACAGTGACATAACTTTCACCAACACATCACCAGCACCTATACCAACACCTGCATCACCCTCCACCAACACCATTGCCATTCTTACGATCACCATCACCAGTGCCACCAATATCACTATCATCAGCAGCAAAACGTGCACTATCACCCCCAAACAACACTATCACCAATATCATGACCAGCACCAATACCAGCACTACTATTACTACCAGCAACACCATCACCAATGCGACCACCATCACAACCACCACCATCATTATTTTCACCGACACCATCACCTGGACCATCACTATTACTGAGGTCCAAGCATCACAGCCAGAACACGATCCTGATATCGAAACTGTACCTAAAATATGCTTGGGCACGTGAGGCAACTCTCTAGAAGACGGACTCAAATGTGGCCTAATCTCCGTAGCTGAAAGATTTGTTCCCATGGCACATTTCCAAAAAATTCCCCAACTATATTTCCTGGCGAAGGCGTATCAACATCCACACCCGGAGACAGGTTCGTGGTAAGCCAGTACTGAGCGGATACCGGGCCGCAACGAGGCCGCTAGATTTCATCCTTCCCGCATTACTCTCTCTACTCTTGACACTCCTATCAGAGAGACTCACTCACACAACTTGGGCGCCGGACCCCTGAAGGAGCTCTACATTTTTCCTTTGGACGTGATGGTATTATACCAGAGTATACCACAGGACCGAAGCCGTTAAGAGAGTTTCTAACTTCTTCGACCAATACAATGATGATAATTGTCGATAAACTTGTAGAGGCAGGCGTAAGAGCCTCTGGTATATACTCTGATGGAAAAGTATTGACGCGTGAGTACACTACTTACTTTCGACAAAATATCCTACGAGTAGTTAAAGGGGCCAGCAATTGGAGCGAGCGTGTGGCGTTGTGGTCAAAGAGGACTTCATGCACACAATTATTGAGGACCTCCGGACGATGTATCAACCATCAATGGTTGGGATCATCAAAGGAAGAATGGACATGGTTTGAGACTTCCATGAATTCGCAAATCTGATACATCTAAATCTGGAGTTCAGAGTAGAGGCCCATGAGTAAGTACTGTCGTTCCTGGACACGCGTAAATACATCAAAGAAGAAAGGAAACTGCAGATGAGGGTATATTACAAATCTTAGGTAAATGACAGTATGTAGTATGCATCTAATATCCATAAGCCCGAATATAATTTATATATTATATACGGGCAATCTTAGCCGAAACGCTTTGCGTAATAGTGGCTTCATAGATTGTGTAACTCTGGTCCCTATAATTGTACTTTACTCCTATCTTCATTGTACACACATTCTTTTGAATAAACATTGAATTGAACTTAATTTAATTTAATTGTATGTGTACACATTGTGTCACCTGCCCTCACTCATGAGATCTCTACCTTTTCCCTGGGAATAAGAATTGAGAGAATTACAAGCGATGGAAGCAACCTGGAAGAGGCAGTAGAGGAACTCTGGAACTTCTTCATGGTGAGGGGTTGCCCGACTCGACACTTCTAGCAGCACTCAGAAAGCTAGCTCTGCTACGAAGGCGCACATTGCATACCTTGTGTTAATTCCGGGGGTCAAGGTCACTGTGGCTCAGTCTCTAACCATGCCTCCCAGTTGGCTGGTCTGGTCAACCAGGCTGTTGGACGCGGCTGCTTGCATCCTGACGTATGAATCATATCCTGGTTGATCAGGTATCCTTGGGAGATGTTTATCGAGTTCTCTCCTGAACACTGCGAGGGGCCGGCCAGTTATGCCATTTATGTGTAGTGGAAGCATGTGTGTTGAACAGTCTCGAGCCTCTAATGTTGATAAAGTTCTCTCTCGGAGTACCTATTGCACCTCTGATTCACAATGGGGTATTCTGCACATCTAGCCATGCCTTCTGATTTTATGAGGTGTTATTTCTGTGTGCAGGTTTTGGACCAGCCCCTCTAATATTTTCTAAGTGTAAATGATTATGTCTCTCCAGCCTGCGCTCTAGATAATATACAGATTTTGGCATTTTAATTGGTCCCAATAATTTAGATGGTTATTGAGTGGATTCTAGCAGTAAAAGATCTCTGCACGCTCTTCTGGTCTGCAATTTCTCTAGCTTTGAAAGGGGCTGTTATTGTGCAACAGTATTCCACTCTAGAGAGCACTAGTGTCTTGAGAAGCTTCATCATTGGTATAGCATCTCTTGTTTGAAAGGTTCTTGTTATCGAACCTGTCATTTTTCTTCCAGTTGTGAAGGCAACTTTGTTGTTACACACAAATCACAATAACGTGATGCATCAAATGAACAAATCCACAAGGGCCGTGACGAGGATTCGAACCTGCGTCCAAGAGCATCCCAGACACTGCCTTAATCGACTGAGCTACGAAATGGCCAAAAGAGTTGAAAGCGAAATTCTACTAAACTTAGTAAATCCTGCAGTCTCTCCGAGACACAAACCAGGGTTTTACACAACTCCCCCATGCACTCGAGCTATGTCAATAGGCTGTTCTCCCTCTTCGCCCTTACTTCTTACTCCTTCGCAACTTTGTTGTGTTTTTTAGAGGTAAGGTATTCCGACAAGAGTTTTGCTGTGTCTTCTATGTTACCAACACTCATAAAAATCCTAGTGTCATTCTAGTGTGAAGATGAGAAGTACGCGGAAGCACAGTACCCTAGGGGACTGAGCTCCTTACGGTTATTACAACTCTTATTACGCACTGGGTGTTGTTAGGAAATTTAAGAACCATCTTCCTATTTTTCCGGCAAATCCTTTTGAGCGCATTTTGTGTGCAATAGCACCATTGTCACATTTGTCGAAGGCTTTTATGAAATCTGTGAAATCCTCAGTGTTCTGCTTGTCTTCCCAGGCATCTAAGGCCATGTCAAAGTAGTCCAGCAACTGTGATAAGCAAGAGTTCTGAAACTGTGTTGTCCAGGGTTATGTCGACGCTGTGATCCCATGTTCTTTGTGATCTTACTTCTAATCATTCTTTCAAAGATTTTTATGTGTGATGTTAGTGCTATCGGCCTATAGTTTGTGCCAGTGTTTTATTTCGTCCTTCATGGAATGGCGCTATTTCTGCTGTGTTTAGTTATTCAGGGATGACACCAGTATCTAAGCTTCGTCTCCAAAAATATTTAGCGCCTGCGATAGTTTTGTTGTTGTAATTATTGATGAATTTGGAGTTCCAGGAATCAGGACCTGGTGCCAAGTGCATAGGCATACTGTCTATAATTAATTCAAAATCAAATGGGAGTATGGTGACACCTGATATATAATTTGTTTGGGTCATCAATCTTCAGTGTGCTTACGGCCTCACTGAAAACGGAAGGAAAGGAACGATGAGGTGAATGCGCCAAGCCATTACGACTATATAGCACTGGGATGGGGTCAGGATAAGGATTTGGTATGGGAGAGAGAGAAGGAATGGTGCCCAACTACTTGAACGGTCGGGGATTAAACGCCCAGTGAGTCGTACTGTTGCCTCAGTATTTCGCTTATATATTTTTGCTGTCATCTGTGAAAGTTCTATCTCCCTTGTGCAGGGGCCCTATACTGGATATAGGTTTTGCTCTAGATTTTGCAAAGAAGAAAAAGTATTACAGATTTCCTTCTATTTCACTAAGGATCTTCTTGCTCTCTTTGCCTCTCTTAGAATTTATACGATACCTGTATCCTTATTTTAATCATTTCGATTTCTTACCATAGCTTTTTTTTGTCGTTCTTGAGGTAAGGTGTTCTGCGATTCGTTTTCTTCGTCAATAGAGGGAACGTCGGTCTCGTTCGAATCTACATCTCTTCCTCTTTTTCTAAGAGGTATGAGGCTTTAGAATATATTTAGCGCTACTGAGGTTATTTTCTTGTGGTACAGGTTTAGGATTGCATTTTATAACTATTCTTCATAGCTTATATCTGCGAGCTCTTCGTTTATTTGTTCCTAGTTAATCTGTTCATTATCAAAATTAAATTTGCTGAATTCTTCTCCTCTAGAATTTGGGACTGTGTATGCAGGCCTACTGCCCATGCTTGTCTCAACTTAAAATAAATTGTGATCTGAGTAACAGGTATTTGCAAACATTATGTCCCTGATAATTCCACTTGGGCCGGACGGTAGAGCGAGGGTCTCGCTTCATGCAGGTCGGCGTTCAATCCCCGACCGTCCAATTGGTTGGGCACCATTCCGTTCCCCCGTCCCTTCCCTAATCCTTATCCTGACCCCTTCCAAGTGCTGTATGTCGTAATGGCTTGGCGCTTTCCCCTGATAATTACCACCCTCCTGATCAATTCATCGTTATTTGTGAAAATATGGTCTATTATGTTTTCAAGTTGGGTCTACTATTTGCTGGTTTAGTGCAAATCTGTCGCACCATTCGTATTAGGTTATTTATGTAGGACTTCATTTAGGCTACTTCCCAGCATTCTCTCTGATATATCTGTATTTGGTACATTCGATTCTCTGGAAAACATACCAGAGATTGTGTTATGAGTACATCAAACACGCAGCGAGTCTGATTACAAGTGCATGAAGCATTCATGAATGTGCACTGATACACAAGGAAACCATGAAAATATGTCGTACTGACCGTCACTCTGAAGCGTTATCCATCCCTCAAGCTAGGCGTTGCCCCATCTGGCACTCCACCACAGCCCCACCACGGTCCCTCAAGCCACATTATCCCTCTCAACCATCATGCCACCAAGCGCAGGTGGCTCCCAGACAATGTGTGTCCCACACACACCCACACACCACCACCATCGAACACTAACCCATTTAGAACATCATTCAGAAACCTAAGTAAGGAGGCATTTAGGGTGCTTTACAATGCCTACGTGAGGCCAGTCTTAGAGAATGCCGCCTCATCATGGAGTCCCCATCTGAAAAAGCATATAAGGAAACTGGAAAAGGTTCAGAAGTTTGTAACGAGACTCGTCCCAGAGCTACGAGGTTTGGGATAGGAAGAGCGCCTGAAGAAACTGTGCCTTACGACACTAGAAAAAGAAGGAAGAGGGGGGATATGATAGGAACTTATAAAATACTCAGAGGGGTTGACAGAATGGACATAGACGAAATGTTCACAAGGAATAGTAGCAGAACGAGCGGACATGGATGGAAGCTGGAAACTCAGATGGGTAACAGGGATGTTAGGCAGGTTTTTTTTTAGCGTGAGAGTAGTGAAAAAATGGAATGCACTTAAGAAGTTTGTGGAAGCAAACACAGTTCATAATTTCAAAACTAGATATGATAGGGAAAAGGGACTGGGGTCATTGCAGTAAACAACCGATGGCTCGAAAGACGGGATCCAAAAGTCAATGCTCGATCCTGCAGACACAAATAGGCGAGTACAAGTATTGGTGAACGATGGCTAAAGTAACACGAGATAAACACAACTATAACACGACACTTGGACCGGTGGTACAATCCTGAACCAATAACTGAAACCACAACACCTCCAATAAATATGTATTACACAATGCACACAAAATACAAGAAAGCGGAAAGAATAATGAAAGAAATAATCCGTAAAGGAGTAAAGGGCACAATCCCTAACCAAATCATATAATATAAAACATAATATACTAAAATATATTATATACTATAAAACAAAGGAAACCGCTGGCCTCTTCATTAAAAACAGCCAGAAGCCAACTGAGAATTCTTTACAGCAGCGAAACGTGGTACACCTCTAAACCTGCCATACACACAACACCTACAAATACCAACGAAGTACAGGTATATGTACACCTGCCCCAACGAAGGTTGTAACCTTCAGTCTACGCCTCCACGCCTGCCCACTCTCCACCCTCCTACTCCACGCCTGCCCGCTCTCCACCCTCCTACTCCATATATGTGTATATGTATACACATATATATATATATGTATACATATATATATATATATATATATATATATATATATATATATATATATATATATATATATATATATAAAGCCTATACTTGCATAAACCACAAGTGAAGATTAACAATCTTTGGACAACACCCACCAGTGGGACTCGAACCCAGAAAGCACAACTACCTTCCAGTAGCTGCCATAACAAGTACGCTTTAACCCACTACACCATCAGACCCTACAAAAGGCCCTTCACTTGTGGTTTATGCAAGTATAGGCTTATAGCATGGACACGAGTTCTCTCACATTGACAGTGGTTTGATGAAAAAACGCAGACTAACCTCACACTTATCTGGTGCCCTCGGGAAGTGGAGATATTTGAGATGTATATATATCTCGAAGTCTCTACTTCTTTTGTAGGGTCTGATGGAGTAGTGGGTTAAAGCGTACTAGTTATGGCAGCTACTGGAAGGTAGTTGTGCTTTCTGGGTTCGAGTCCCACTGGTGGGTGTTGTCCAAAGATTGTTAATCTTCACTTGTGGTTTATGCAAGTATAGGCTTATAGCATCGACACGAGTTCTCTCACATTGACAGTGGCTTGATGAAAAACGCAGACTAACCTCACACTTATCTGGTGCCCTCGGGAAGTGGAGATATTTGAGATGTATATATATCTCGAAGTCTCTACTTCTTTTGTAGGGTCTGATGGTGTAGTGGGTTAAAGCGTACTAGTTATGGCAGCTACTGGAAGGTAGTTGTGCTTTCTGGGTTCGAGTCCCACTGGTGGGTGTTGTCCAAAGATTGTTAATCTTCACTTGTGGTTTATGCAAGTATAGGCTTATAGCATGGACATGAGTTCTCTCACATTGACTGTGGCTTGATGAAAAACGCAGACTAACCTCACACTTATCTGGTGCCCTCGGGAAGTGGAGATATTTGAGATGTATATATATCTCGAAGTCTCTACTTCTTTTGTAGGGTCTGATGGTGTAGTGGGTTAAAGCGTACTAGTTATGGCAGCTACTGGAAGGTAGTTGTGCTTTCTGGGTTCGAGTCCCACTGGTGGGTGTTGTCCAAAGATTGTTAATCTTCACTTGTGGTTTATGCAAGTATAGGCTTATAGCATGGACACGAGTTCTCTCACATTGACAGTGGCTTGATGAAAAACGCAGACTAACCTCACACTTATCTGGTGCCCTCGGGAAGTGGAGATATTTGAGATGTATATATATCTCGAAGTCTCTACTTCTTTTGTAGGGTCTGATGGTGTAGTGGGTTAAAGCGTACTAGTTATGGCAGCTACTGGAAGGTAGTTGTGCTTTCTGGGTTCGAGTCCCACTGGTGGGTGTTGTCCAAAGATTGTATATATATATATATATATATATATATATATATATATAATATATATATATATATATATATATATATATATATATATATATATATATATATATATATATATATATATATATATATATATATATATGACAGTGTCAGACCACGGAGGAAAATTGAAACAGGAATTTCCTTAAGTACTTCCGTATATTAATACATCTTCAGAAGGAGTGAAGATGTATTAATGTACGAAGGTACTTAAGGAAATTCCTGTTTCAATTTTCCTCCGTGGTCTGACACTGTCACATTTTTAATCACGTGTTTATTTTCGTGATATACACACACACATATATATATATATATATATATATATATATATATATATATATATATATATATATATATATATATATATATATATATATATATATATATATATATATATATATGTTGTTAATAAATGACCGAAAAAATGAGATTAATAATTCTAACACGAATTTTCTCAATATTTCTTATTTTTCTTTTTTCTGTCGATGGTAACTGAAAAATCAATTCTCAAAAATTCATTTTTATATTTAGTCTGACGTGATGCTTGAACGCGCATCATAATAACTTATTACATTTTGAAAGACTTTAGCTTACACACACAACTGTAACCTGAAAACATTAAACAGAGTCTTTCTTATTCTAATACTAAACAGCTTATCCGTGTTACTTATACTCGCATTTGAGTGAGGTGATATGGTGCAACAGTTTTGGATGAGGTGATCAAACTTGTGACAAATACAAGACAGAACACGAAACAATGGGTATTAGTTGGATAAGAGAGCATAAGAATGGAAGTATCTGCAGAGGGTCTATTGGCCCATACTTCCTCCTGATGCTTCTCTATTGGTTCGGAGTCTTGAAGTGGGTAGAATATAGGTGTGCATTAATTGACTGTTGATTGCTGGTGTTGACTTTTTGATGTGTAGTGCCTCGCAGATGTCGATCCGCCTGCTATCGCTGTACCTATCGATGGCTTCTGTGTTGTTTGTTAAGCCTTCTCTGGTGATAGTCTGGTTGTGAGAGGAGATTATGTGTTCCTTTATGGAGCCCTGTTGCTTATGCATTGTTAATCGCCTGGAAAGAGACGTTGTCGTCTAGCCTATATACTGAGTTCTTTGAGGCTTACTGTCCCCAAATGGGCATGTCAAGGCATAGACGACATTGGTCTCTTTCAAGGCATTCTGCTTTGTGTCTGGAGAGTTTTTCATGAGTAGGTTCGCCGTGTTTTTGGTTTGATAGTAAATCATCAATAGTATTTTCTGCTTTTTGTCTGTTGGGATAACGTTCCTATCAACAATATCTTTCAGGACCCTTTCCTCCGTTTTATGTGCCATGGAAAAGAAGTTCGTGTAAAATAGTCTAATAGGGGGTATAGGTGTTGTGTTAGTTGTCTCTTCAGAGGTTGCATGTCGTTTTACTTTTCTTCTTATGATGTCTTCAACAAAACCATTTAAGAAGCCGTTATTGACCAGGACCTGCCTTACCCTACAGAGTTCTTTATCTACTAGCTTCCATCCTGAGCTGTGGCTGAGGGCATGGTCGACGTAAGCATTGACAACACTCCTCTTGTATCTGTCTGGGCAGTCACTATTGGCATTGAGGCACATTCCTATGTTTGTTTCCTTAGTGTAGACTGCAGTGTGGAAGCCTCCACCCCCTTTCTGTGACTGTTATCTCTAGAAAGGGCAGCTTCCCATCCTTCTCCATCTCCTAAGTGAAACTCAACACACAATTCTGCTCGAATGCCTCCTTCAGCTCCTGCAGACGTCTAACATCAGGTACCTATGTAAAAGTGTCGTCAACATACCTGCAGTATATGGCAGGTTTCAAGTCTATGTCAACTAAGACTTTCTGTTCGATGGTGCCCATGTAGAAGTTTGCAAACAGGGCACCTTGGGGAGAACCCATGGCGACCCCATTTAATTGCTTATACATATGCTCATCTGGGCTCAAGAAGGGTGCCTCTTTAGTACAAGCTTGGAGTAGTTTCCTTAGAATGTTTTCTGGTACGTCAAGAGGAGTACAAAAGCCGGATCACGATACACTCTTTCCGCTATCATCCCGATTATTTCGATGATGGATTATTTCATCCACAGGTATGTTGGTAAACAGTGATTCTACGTCCAACAAGGCTCTTATCCAAGTGGCCCGTGTTCCACGCAATAAGTCAATAAATTTCTTTGGAGACTTCAGGTTGAAAGCTCAAGGTACATAAGGAGTCAGCAAGCTGTTCAGTCGCTTCGCCAGTCTGTACTGGCAAAGCGACTATAGATGAAACAGTCACGGAGAGGGATGGAGGCTTCCGCACTGCAGTCTACACTAAGGAAACAAACATAGGAATGTGCCTCAATGTCAATAGTGACTGCCCAGACAGGTACAAGAGGAGTGTTGTCAATGCTTACGTCGACTGTGCTCTCAGTCACAGCTCAGAATGGAAGCAAGTCGATGAAGAACTCTGTAGGGTAAGGCAGGTCCTGGTCAATAACGGCTTCTCAAATGGTTTTATGGAAGACATCATAAGAAGAAAGGTAAAACGCCATGCAATCTCTGAAGTGTCAACTAACACAACACATGTACACCCCTGTTACACTATTTTACAGGAACTACTTCTCGACAGCTCATAAAACAGAGTGTCATGTTCACAGAAAACGGTACCATCCATTTTCTATGTGCTGCGCTCAGACGCCAGAGAGAGGTAAACAACAATAGAGCGTACAGGACGCCCGCCAAGCTTGGTAGCTACTAGTCATGTAATCGTTTATAAGTATTAAAGTCAGTAATCAAGCAATGGCTTTACATCAACCTTACAACCAAGACTGCCTCAGCTACACACAACACCACATTGGCGACGAGGATGAACTGTAAATGCAGGCATTTCTTGAGCTTCAAACACAAGGAAGGAGCATGCTGTCTCGCCCGGAGGAGGAAGAGAAGTCGTGCTGTCTGTGAGCACCATACCCGATTCTGTAGGCTAATCAATGCTGTGTACTAACCAAAGCTGTGTGCTAAACGATGCTGTGTGCTAACCAATGTTGTGTGCTAACCAATGCTGTGTGCTACCCAAGCTGTACTGACTGAAGCTGTATACTGAGGAATCTGCCGACGTGGTGTACGAAATGACGCTTTGATTCTGTATACAAAACCCGATGTATTGTATACGAAACGCGCTATGTGCTACAATTCTTCACGCTGTGAACTGATTGCTGTATCAACTGCTGCCAACTGCTGACTACTGCTGTATCAACTGCTGCCAACTGCTGACAACTGCTGTACCAACTGCTACCAAATGCTGTACCAGCTGCTAACAACTGCTGTGCCAACTGCTGCCAACTGCTGTACCAACTGCTACCAACTGCTGCACCAGCTGCTAACAACTGCTGTACCAACTGCTGACAACTGCTGTGTTGCTGTGAGTAGGAACAACACATGTACACAAGGGCTAGGTAAGAGGTCAGTTGCTGCTGTATTGTGCACTGCTGTGAAATTTTGCATTAAAATTCTTGTGTGCTTTGCAAAATTAAAGTAATTACAGTGAATTCTTAACTAACATATACAGTGCAGTAAGTGTTTAATATTCTGAGGAACATTTAAGTGATAAGTTACTTTTATTCAGTAAAAATGGCAAATATACCTCAGTTTCCTGCATTTGATCCTGACTGTGACCAGACAAACCTGTCACAGAGGTGGATCAAATGGCTTAAAAGGTTTGAAAATTTGTTGATAGTTTCTGACATCAAAAGTGCTGAAAGAAAGCGTGCTTTTCTACTTCATTATGCAGGTGATCGAGTTTGTGACATCTTTGACACGCTGAAAGACACTGGTGGTGCCAAAGATTATGACATTGCCAAAGCCAAAATAACAGAGCATTTCCAACCAAGACAAAATACTGCAATGGAAATTATGCATTTCAGGAGAGCCAGACAACTCTCTAATGAAACTGTTGATCAATACCACACACGTCTGCAGGGTTTAGCAACCCATTGTGAGTTTGCTGATGTTGACAAAGAAATCAAACAGCAAATAATTGAATCATGCACATCTATACGTCTTCGTCGAAGAGCTCTAGAACTTGCTGATGATGAAAATTCTCTTACCAAGATACTGGATATGGCTCTTCGAACGGAAGATGCTGCACGTGATGCTCGTGTCATGGAGTGCAGTGCCATCAACGGTTCTGCCACTGTTACTAACAGTGATGAGGTACGTAAGGTTCAGGGAGGACACCGTGATCAAAGAAGATATCATGGCAAACCTAACAGAAAATTGAGCCGAGAACCACATCACAACTGGGGTCAAGGAACAAGACTCAAGCAGTCACAACGACCCACATCAGAGGGTGTCAACAATAAATGTTACAATTGTGGAGGAGACTACCCACACCAAGATAATGTTTGTCCTGCTCAACATAAGAAGTGCTATGAGTGTGGAAAACTAAGTCATTTTGGTGCTATGTGTCGTTCCGCACTAAAGAAACCACAGTCAGTGAATAAAAGCACTGTACGAGGATCAGTTCATAGGGGTCGAGGTGATAAACACAATATTGTACCTCATATTCAAAATGTTAATAATGAAAAAGACAACATTTCATTACAACCAGTCTCAGATGACAGTGAATGTGATTATATTTAGGAGTACAATCAATCACAGAATGGAATGATCTTTTAAACAACCCAGAGACTATAGTATACATTGCTGGTATTTGTCTCAAAGTTCTTATTGACACTGGATCAAACATTGACACCATTGCTGAGTGCCACTATGAGAAATTTAAAAAACAGTTCCCAAAGCTTGAAAACTACAATGGTAAAGCCACTGCCTATGCTTCAAAGGTAGCCTTGCCAGTGATTGGAACTTTCACTGCAGAGATTAAATCAAAGAATGCAATGCTCATTACTACATTCCATGTTGTTAAGACTGCAAAGGAGTCTCTACTCAGTTACAAGACTTCAACCAAATTGGGGCTACTTCAGCTTTCTAATGCTGTAGCAGTGGAATCTGCAAACAATGTTGATGCTATTGTTGCTGAATTTTCTGATCGATTTAAATCCATAGGTTGTTATACTGATAGCAAAGTACATCTGCATATCAACCCAGATGTAATTCCAGTTGCCCAACCACATCGCCGACAACCATTCTATACTCGCAAGAAAGTCGATGCCGAATTGGATAGGCTGATGGAACAAGATATCATTGAACCAGTAACAGGCCCAACACCATGGGTAAGCCCGATTGTCACTCCACCAAAGCCGAAGAATCCAGATTAGATACGCATTTGTGTGGACATGCGTGTTCCCAACAAGGCAATAATGCGTGAACGCCATCCTACACCCACTGTAGATGATATGATATACCGCCTGAATGGTGCAACTGTATTCAGCAAGTTAGATTTAAACAAGGGCTATCATCAGCTTGAACTTGATGATGAGAGTCGCTTCATCACAACGTTTACGACACATCGAGGTCTGTATAGGTACAAGCGCCTGAGTTTTGGTATTAACAGTGCTGCCGAGGTATTCCAGCACATCATCAGCCAGGTATTGCAAGATATACCTAATGCTGACAACATGTCTGATGACATCATTGTTTATGGCCATACCCAAGCTGAACACGACAAAGCTCTTCGTGTAACATTGCAACGCCTACGAGACAAAAATCTGACGCTAAGCCGAGCAAAGTGCGAGTTCAATAAACATAAAATTGAATTATTTGGACATGTACTTAGTGACAAAGGTCTGTCTCCAGATCCTAAGAAAGTTGCAGATATCAAGAATGATGCACCTCCTTCAACATCCACTGAAGTACATTGTTTTCTGGGAATGGCAAAGTACTGTTCTCGTTTCATTCCAGATTTTGCTACCATTACGAAGCCTCTACGTGAGCTCCTGAAGAAAAATGCATTATGGTACTTGAGTGATATCGAACAAAATGCAGTTGATGCTGTGAAAGATGCACTAATAGAGAATGCGACTGCTGCGTACTTTGATCCATCAATGGACACTGAGTTAATGGTGGATGCTAGTCCTGTTGGTTTAGGTGCTGTTTTAGCTCAACACAAACCTGGTCAACCAGATTCCAGAGTAGTAATTGCCTACACCAGCCGTTCTCTCACAGATGTTGAGCAACGATACAGTCAGACAGAGAAGGAAGCTCTTGCTCTTGTATGGGGCTGTGAACACTTCAATGTGTATCTGCTTGGTGCACCCTTCACCACGATAGTCACTGACCACAAACCGTTGGAGACCATCTTCAATAATCCAAAGTCCAAACCACCAGCTCGCAATGAGAGATGGGCTCTTCGTCTGCAACCATACAACTTTACGGTGAAATACAAGCCGGGTGCAGGCAATCCTGCTGATTACATCAGTCGACATCCTACCAACAGTTTCACCATCACCAAGCATCAGCAAGTTGCCGAGGAATATGTACACTCTGTAACCTGTGATGCAGTCCCTAAGGCTCTCACTCTTGATGAAATCCGTACTGCAACTCTAGAGGACCCAACTCTGCAAGCAACAGTGGATGCATTGACTAAGAAAAAGTTTCCACGCATCCCACCCTCAGGAGTTGACCAAGATGCATTCAAAGCACTTGAACGCATCCAGACAGAATTAAGTGTTACGCAACAACGCGACACTGTGCTGCGAGGTACTCGTATCGTCATTCCAGCTGTTCTCCAGCAACGTGCTCTGAAGCTTGCACATCAAGAACACCAAGGTCTTGTTAGGACCAATCAGCTGCTACGAGAAAAGGTGTGGTTTCCTGGCATTGATCGTCAAGCAAAGGATATGCATGATGCCTGTGTCCCTTGCCAAGCTGCAGTGGACACTTCAAGACCAACACCTCTACAACCTTTACCACTACCTGCTGCACCACGGACGGAAGTATCGATGGACTTCTGCGGACCACTACCAACTGGAGAGTACTTGATGGTAATCATTGATGATCACTCACGTTATCCAGAAGTAGAATTCATCACTTCCACATCTACAAAGGCTGTCATCCCGAAACTCGATAAGATCTCTTCAAACTTTGGCATTCCTGAAGTTGTCAAGACGGACAATGGACCGCCATTCAATGGACAAGACTTCGTCAACTTTGTTGAGCATATTGGATTCAAACACTGCCATGTGATGCCACTACATCCACAAGCAAATGGAGAAGTCGAGAGATTCATGCAACCTCTCATGAAAGCTGTACGCTGTGCTCATGCCGAAGGAAGATCTTGGAAACAAGCTATGTATGCTTTTCTTAGGAACTACTGTGCAACACCACATGGAACACTGGGCAAGTCGCCTGGCGAACTTTTATTTGGACGTCCTATGAGAACCGCACTACCTGTCATGCCAGCCAAGATAACGGATAAACGTCTCGCTGAGAAGGATGCACTAGCCAAGAGCAAAATGAAAATTGCTCATGATCAACGTGCAAAGAAACAATTCATAAAGGTTGGAGATACTGTTCTCGTTAAAAAGAAAAAAGAGGGAAAGCTAGATATGCCGTATGATACAAAACCATATAAAGTGATTAGTGTAAAAGAAACTATGGTAACAGCGAGTAATAGAGATCATAATATAACACGTAATATGGCTTATTTCAAAGTGATTCCAACTAGTGTAGAAAATGATGAGGTACAAAGTCGTGCAAAGGAAAAAGAAAAAATGAGTTATAACCCGACAAGCAATTCATCAAGGGATATTCTTGTATTTAAGGACTCTCGTCCTAAACGTCATGTTAAACGCCCTACACGATTTGATGATTAATTGTGTTCCTATGTAATGAAAAGTATTTACTTATTATGCTAAACTAAATTTAATATTGTTTGAATAATGCAGATATCTCATTCAATATTTTGTAACTCTGTATTACAGTTTCTTTCATGTTTGTTTAACATTGCATATGTATTTTTAACATTGAAATCCTTTGTGATAAAGAATAAGTTGTTTAAATTCTTTGTGTGCTTAATTAATGTTAAAGGTATGCAATATCTCTTGATATTTACTTTACTTAACTTACTTTGTGTCAATAACTTTGCTTTGTGCTACAAGCCTGGTAGACATCCTGTATTCATTCTTTTTAAAGAAAACGAGGGATGTCATGTTCACAGAAAACGGTACCATCCATTTTCTATGTGCTGCGCTCAGACGCCAGAGAGAGGTAAACAACAATAGAGCGTACAGGACGCCCGCCAAGCTTGGTAGCTACTAGTCATGTAATCGTTTATAAGTATTAAGGGGGCGTCTGGTTGGCATCTGGGTCCAAAAATGCAAAAATGAAAACTCATTCGATTTCAATCAAACTTTTTTGACAAGTTCTATATGAAAAGTGTTTCATCTGGTCCAAGTTTCAGCATTGTAGCATAAATAGGAAGGGAGAAAAAAAATATTGAAGTAGTTGTGAAAATTATGCAAAAATGGTCAAAATCGATTATCAATCAAAAGTGTCAACTGAAATCATAACTACAACTCTTTGCTATCACAATAGCATATATTAAACAAATATTATTATTAGTTTAATTGGAAAAAAAATTTAAGGAAAAAAAAAAAAAAGGATTTTTTTTTCTTTTTTTTTTTTAAATATTTTTTTTTTCTTTTTTTTTTTGGGGCGATTTGCATCAAACTTACACACCTGACTGTACGTAAGCCTATCTGTAAGGATGCCAATTTTGGAGAAAATTGGTTGATGTCAAACCCAGCCACAGATTTTAGAACCTTAGACTTTATTCATTTCTGTTTTTTTTTCAATTGACACAAACGTTTACAAAACTCATTCTTTTTTTATTCAATTTACATGAAACTTACACAGTATATGTGGAGGGCATGTCTCTAAATTGGGGGGCTTTCATTTTTCTCTAAGTTCATTTATTGATTTTATAATAGCAATAAACATGCCATATTTGCAAAAAAATTTTGGGGAAGTTTGAACATTTGTATTAGGAAAACTAAAGATGTTTTGGAAATTCTAAATCCCCAAATCCTTTATTATATGCTAATGTGTCAGAAAAGTGTCACAGAATAATTTTATCTGAAACATGTGTTCTGAAGTGTGGACTTGAAAATGTGTAAAAAACGTTCAAAAAAAAAAAAAAAAAAAAAAACTCCCTTTCTATTTACGCTGCAGTACTGAAACTTGGGACAATTTAAGCACTTTTCATATACAACTAGAAAAATAATATTGGTTGACATTGAACAACTTTCATTATAATAACCAGACGCCCCCTTAAAGTCAGTAACCAAGCAATGGCTTTACATCAACCTTACAACCAAGACTTCCTCAGCTACACACAACACCACACAGAGGAAAGGGTCCTGAAAGATATTGTTGATTGGAACGTTATCCCTACAGATAAAAAGCAGAAAATACTATTGACGATTTACTATCAAACCAAAAAATCGGCCAACCTACTCATGAAAAACTCTTCAGACACAAAGCAGAATGCCTTGAAAGAGACCAACGTCGTCTATGCCTCGAAAGGCCCACTTGGGGACTGTAAGCCCCAAAGAACTCAGTATATAGGCAAGACAACAACGTCTCTTTCCAAGCGATTAACAATGCATAAGCAACAGGGCTCCATAAAGGAACACATAATCTCCTCTCACAACCAGACCGTCACCAGAGAAGTTTTAACAAACAACACAGAAATCAGAGATAGGTACAGCGATAGCAGGCGGCTCGACATCTGTGAGGCACTACACATAAAAATGTCAACACCAGGAATCAACAGCCAATTAATGCACACCAGTATTCTATCCACTTCAAGACTCCGAACCAATATAGAAGCATCAAGAGGAAGTATGGCCCAATAGGCCCTCTGCAGTTACTTCTATTCTTATGCTCTCTTATCCAACTAATATCCATTGTTTCATGTTCTGTCTTGTATTTGTCACAAGTTTGATCACCTCACCCAAAACTCTTGCACCATATCACCTCACCCAAATGCGAGTATAAGTAAGACGGATAAGCTGTTTAGTGTTAGTATAAGTAAGACTCTGTTTAGTGTTTTCAGGTTGCAGTTGTCTATGTAAACTAAAGTCTTTGAAAATGTAATAAGTTATTACGAAACGCGTTCAAGCATCGCGTCAGACTAGAAATAAAAATGAGTTTTGGAGAATTGATCTTTCAATTACCATCGACAGTAAAAAGAACCATAAGAAATATTGAGAAAATTCGTGTTAGAATTATTAATCTCACTTTTTCGGCCATATTTAACAACATATATTTACAAGAAAGACTGCTACCAAAATATACTAATATATATATTTTTACGATAATCTCCTTCAAGAGAGATTTGGCCTGCTCTTTCCTATCGTCATGTTACTTTAGTACATCTACAACATCTAGATACTACAAGCAAGTGTAGTACATATTTGGTCAGATACGTTTTGCCAGGCACAAACATATCACACACTCGCTCTCCACCTCCCCACTCCCTCGTCGCCGATCACCAAACTAGCCTTTCCAGCCTGCCCGCTTCTGATTGGTGAATCGACGTCTGCACCACTGCACTTCTGCACCTCAGCGCCATCTACCTAGCTGATGTCTGGGCCAGTACCAGCCATTGGAGCTAGAATATCCTGTGCTCTCAAGCTGAAACAACCATCTGATATACGCTCTGTCTATTAGTGGATGTTCTCGGCCAGCGCTTTATCCTCAGCACCTGTTAATTTCATTTTGTCTTTATCCATTTTAGAGTAACGTCACCACTATATTATTTTATGTTATTTTTTTAATTTATAATCTTGTGAGTTTGCACTGTACATAGCCAAGGAATTGTATTATTCATAATTTATTTTCACTTTAATTAAAGTTTCATTGTTCATACTATTTGTTTTGCTTGTTTTGCCTTACTTTGCCACAGGACACAACAGCTACACAGTCATCTTTTTTTTCTTAAATGTGATAGGCATTGACACCAGCCATTGGGAGGACTGCCGAACACCTACACTTCTTTTTTCCATCACAATATATATATATATATATAAATATAAATATATATATATATATATATATATATATATATATATATATATATATATATATATATATATATATATATATATATATATATATATATATGCAATTGACGATCACTAAACACTAATCATTTGTATGCGGAAAATCCACAGAGAAATGGAAAAGAGAGAAGAACGTTTCGGCCGATCTGGGCCTTTGTCAACACCTGACTGAAAGAAATCACAGAGAGTGGAGGCAGACACTAGACCTGACCACCATTTCCTTGGGGAAAGAATTAACTAGAAAAAGGTATAGATTAGCTTAGAGTGGTCAGAAGGATTAAGCGGTAAGAATAAAAGCTTAAAGAAACAACCTCATTGAACCTCATTAAGTAAATACAGTACTTAACACATTCTCGGCCAGATGTCGTCGTGGCCGAGAGACGACCAAACTGTTGCCCATGACCGGCAATGCCCGTCGCCCCAGCATCACCGCCTCTCTTCCCTCCCCGCACGACAACTCTAGCGCGGCCGCTGACGAGGGCGACTTCGAGGAAAATGAAGAAAGTGAAACTGTTGCGGGTGCAACCCGTTCTCGCAAATTTAATAAGTCAATATTGACTTATTAAATATGTGCATTGGTGACATACTTAACATAATAGTTTCTCTTGAAAAGCTTCATAGAAAACACCCACCTTACCTAACCTACTTAGTATGTTAAGATAAGCATCTTATTGCTTCGTAATTACAATTATTACCTAACCTATACCTATAATAGGATAAGTAACAATTGTAATTACGAAGCTATAAGATGCTTATTTTAACATACTAAGTAGGTTAGGTAATGTCGGTGTTTTTTGTGAAGCTTTTCAAGGGAAACTATTATGTTTAGTATGTCACCTATGCACGCAACTAATAAGTCAATATTGACTTATTAAATTTTCGAGAACGGGTTGGCGGGTGATGGCGGTTGGTGGCGGGTGTTGGCGAGCGGTGGCAGATGGTGGCGGGCAATGCCGGGTAGTGGTGGCTTTATTAGCGTATCATTGTTAATTATACAATATATTGGCAAGTGCGTAGGCGTCTGCACTCTATGACCGACAAGCTATTGAACCTAACTATAAAAAAAATGTATATTTTCATATATTTTAGCTATCTCTTCATCAAAAAACTCAGGGCTGCATACCCTCAAAGCTCGAAGAAACATTCCTGAAAATACTGCCTGTTTAACTTTACTGTGATGATTCGAATAATAATGAACAATAATGAAGGTACAAACAGGAAAATCCTTACAATTACGTATGTCCCAACATGCTTATAGTATAAGAACTGCCAAAACGTCTAATGCTTTGTATCTACATACAAGTTTGTGTGATCATACTATTAATTGGGATGGGGCGAAAAGCACAGCCAATTGCAATGGCTTTGTGAAACGGAATTTAATTGAGTCTGCCCTAATTAGTCAATGTCCAAATCTTCTCAATGTTAGTACTGGTATGTACAAACTTGACCCTGTTTTAAGTTACAATATTGCACAACAGTTTAAGAAAAAACTATGATAGTTATATAGTCTCATAACAATATTATTTTAATATTTTATGTAGGTTCAATGAGGTTGTTTCTTTAAGCTTTTATTCTTACCGCTTAAATCCTTCTAACCACTCTAAGCTAATCTATACCTTTTTCTGGTTAATTCTTTCCCCAAGGAAATGGTGGTCAGGTCTTGTATCTGCCTCCACTCTCTCTTTGTGATTTCTTTCAGTCAGGTGTTGACAAAGGCCCAGATCGGCCGAAACGTTCATCTCTCTCCCATTTCTCTGTGGATTTTCCGCACACACACACACACACACATTATATATATATATATATATATATATATATATATATATATATATATATATATATATATATATATACATATACATATATATATATATATATATATGTCGTACCTAGTAGCCAGAACTCACTTTTTGGCCTACTATTCAAGGCCCGATTTGCCTAATAAGCCAAGTTTTCCTGAATTAATATATTTTTTCTAATTTTTTTCTTATGAAATGATAAAGCTACCCATTTCATTATGTATGAGGTCAATTCTTTTTTATTGTAGTTAAAATTAACGTAGATATATGACCGAACCTAACCAACCCTACCTAACCTAACCTAACCTATCTTCATAGGTTAGGTTGGGTTAGGTTGCCAAAAAAGGTAGGTTAGGTTAGGTTAGGTAGGTTAGGTAGTCTAAAAAACATTAATTCATGAAAACTTGGCTTATTAGGCAAATCGGGCCTTGCATAGTAGGCTGAGAAGTGCGTTCTGGCTATTAGGTACGACATATATATATATATATATATATATATATATATATATATATATATATATGTCGTACCTAGTAGCCAGAATGCACTTCTCGGCCTACTATGCATGGCCCGATTTGCCTAATAAGCCAAGTTTTCCTGAATTAATATATTTTCCCTAATTTTTTTCTTATGAAATGATAAAGCTACCCATTTCATTATGTATGAGGTCAATTTTTTTTAATGGAGTTAAAATTAACGTAGATATATGACCGAACCTAACCAACCCTACCTAACCTAACCTAACCTATCTTTATAGGTTAGGTTAGGTAGCCAAAAAAGTTAGGTTAGGTTAGGTTAGGTAGGTTAGGTAGTCGAAAAAACATTAATTCATGAAAACTTGGCTTATTAGGCAAATCGGGCCCTGCATAGTAGGCTGAGAAGCGCGTTCTGGCTACTAGGTACGACATATATATATATATATATATATATATATATATATATATATATATATATATATATATATATATATATATATATATATATATATATATATATAACTGAAAACTCACACCCCAGAAGTGACTCGAACCCATACTCCCAGGAGCAACGCAACTAGTATGTACAGGGACGCCTTAATCCGCTTGACCATCACGACCGGACATAAGGAAGTGATAGCCGAGGCTATTTGAACCACTTCCCCGCCGGCACTCGGATGGTAATCTTGGGCATAGCAGTTTATCAAATCACCTCATTCTTTGGGGCACACGTGAGGAACACAAATGCAAACAAGCCTGAATGGTCCCCAGGACTATATACAACTGAAAACTCACACCCCAGAAGTGACTCGAACCCATACTCCCAGGAGCAACGCAACTAGTATGTACAGGGACGCCTTAATCCGCTTGACCAACACACCTCACGGTTCGGTCATATATCTACGTTAATTTTAACTCCAATAAAAAAAAAATTGACTTCAAACATAATGAAATGGGTAGCTTTATTATTTCATAAGAAAAAAATTAGAGAAAATATATTAATTCAGGAAAACTTGGCTTATTAGGCAAATCGGGCCTTGCATAGCAGGCCGAGTACGACGTTCTGGCTACTAGGTACAACATATATATATATATATATATATATATATATATATATATATATATATATATATATATATATATATATATATATATATATATATATATTATTAAATATGACCGAAAAAGTAAGATTAATATATATTAACCGCCTGCTATCGCTATATCTATCGATGATTTCCGTGTTTTTTGTTAAGACTTCTCTGGTGATGGTCTGGTTGTAGGAAGAGATCATATGTTCTTTAATGGAGCCCTGTTGCTAATGCATCGTTAATCGCCTGGAAAGAGATGTTGTTGTCTTGCCTATATACTGAATTCTTCGAGGCTTACAGTCCCCAAGTGGGCATTTGAAGGCATAGACGACATTGGTCTCTTTTAAAGCGTTCTGCTTTGTGTCTGAAGAGTTTCTCATGAGTAGATTAGCCGTTTTCTTGGTTTTATAGTAAATCGTCAATTGTATCTTCTGATTTTTGTCTGTAGGGATAACGTTTCTTTTAACAATATCTTTCAGGACCCTTTCCTCCGTTTTATGAGCTGTGGAAAAGAAGTTCCTGTAAAATAGTCTAATAGGGGGTATAGGTGTTGTGTTAGTTGTCTCTTCAGAGGTTGCATGGCACAGAGTACACTTTCAACACAAGACAGAACACGGTGCAATGGGTCTTGTGTCGTGTGTTGAAAGTTTCTCTGTCCTGTGTTTAAAGTTTTGTTCACCTCATCCAAAACTGTTGTAACATATCACCTCACCCAAATGCGAGTATATAAGATAAAAGCTGTTTAAATGATAGCATAGTAAAACTCTGTTTAGTGTTTGCAGGTTATAGTTGTGTGTGTGCAAACTAAAGTCTTTGAAAATGTAATAAGTTATTACGAAACGCGTTCAAGTGTCGCGTCAGACTAGAAATAAAAATTAATTTTGGAAAATTGATTTTTCATTTACCATCGACAGTGAAAAGAAACATAAGAAATATTGAGAAAATTCGTGTTAGAATTATTAATCTTACTTTTTCGGTCATATTTAATAACATATGTTTACAAGAAAGACTGCTACCAAAATATACTAATATATATATATATATATATATATATATATATATATATATATATATATATATATATATATATATATATATATATATATATATATATATATAAGCCAAGTTTTACTGAATTAATTGTTTTTCGACTACCTAACTTACCTAACCTAACTTTTTTGGCTACCTAATTAGACTAGTATATACCTATTAGACTACCTATTAGACTAGTATATATATATATATATATATATATATATATATATATATATATATATATATATATATATATATATATATATATATATATATATAAAGCCTGAATTTTCCTTGGGGCAATGAATCGTTAACAACTCTATGACCAAACCTGGATTCGAACCTATGTTCACAGTGCTCAACCCACTGGTAGACAATCGATTGTGCAATGGTTAACTAAAATTAAAAAAAATAAAGCTCTTAGTCTAAAATATATAATTATAAAATGTGCAAAACAATTGTGTTACGACCCTGGGTTCCTTAGTTGGAAACCAGAGGTCAAATGAAGCTCTAAATAATTTACTTTACATTATTTGATAGGATTGCTGGTGCTCATTTGTTCCTATCTTCCTTGCCAGACGTAAGACGAATCTTGTTTCTCACAGATCATTCAGACTTCAGCTTGTTGTTGATTATTAATGAGTGAACTAATTATCAACTACTCTTAGATCTAGTAAAGTAACAAAGGCCGGTGAAGACTTGTATTGTTTGTAGCTGCACGATCAATTAGGTTATCTTCCCGGCAACCATAACAACAACTTGGGAGCTCGGAGACTGGACGCCGGGCGTGGGGATTCTCTGGACTGCTGTGGTTGAGTTAACACCTCTCCTGTGTTGCTCTGCCTCCTCCTCCTCTTTCTCCTCTTCCCTTACCATATCCTGGGTCTAGTTTACAAAGCTAAGTACCGTGTAGCATGTACGTTTTCTGGCATAACTGTGTAGTAATGTGTATAGGCTACTCTAATGTTTATATTACTAAGTTACTCTAAGGGGTCTCAGAGGAACCACGTATGCTCAAGTGGTACCAAGCTACCTAGAGTCCTTGCTAGTGCCCCCTGCCTAGTAGATTTTACCCTAGCTTGTCCTAATTGTAAAACCTTGTATCCTGCCTATGTGGACTAAGGCTTTTAAAGTAACATAGTGTGGGAAAGTAGTTATTGTTATTGTTGTTAATGTAAATGGGGGGTTGTTGAGAAAGGTTAATAAATAAGTTAGTTTTAAAGGAGTATCCAATCTTACTGTGTAGGGGATCAGTGATCAAACCTCTAGGATGATGTATGGACCTTAAACCACTAAAGTAATATTGTTTTATGTTCTCATTGGGGGCCGGGCCTATCTGATCTCCACTAATTTTGATACACCCCGATTCTAGCTGTTGGCCCTTCTCCTTTAATACTCTATACCCCCCATAACAGCAACTAAATTTATAGCAAGTGGTTGGCCTGACCGGGAGGAACATTTTAATTGTAAATAATTAGATTTTTGAGTGCCAAAAACTAAAATTCTTGAATTCCGCAGAACGGTTGTGTGGTAGCCTAGGGCCCAGATCAACTAAGGAAACACCTTGCACTGACTAGACATCCAACTGGATCCCTTCACGATTGAGGCCTTGAGAAAGGGGCCATGCAAATTTTTGTTTTTTTTCCAATTTTCATTTTTTATTTTTTACTTTGGCTAGGAGCTAGATTAATTAGTGATAGCTGCTAAAATGCAGGAACTGGCCGATGACCCTTCAGTGGTAGAGATCAAGAAGCTTATCAAATCTAATTTAGTATTGTTAGGTAAGGAATTTGGCCTAGAGTTAAATGACACGGATAAAAAGTGGACTTTGGTGAATGAAATATTACAACATTGCACAGATCAAGAACTATTACCAAGTGATACATCTTTATGCCAGCCTAGCCAAGCTGAAAGTGCAGATCATCGGGACAGAGAGGTAGCCCTAGAGTTAGCAAAAATAAGACTAGAGGAGCAAAGACTCAAAACCAAGGAGGCTAAATTTAGAGCGAAAGCCACTGTACTACCACCTGCCGGGGATTCAAAACCCAGGCATTATGATAAAAAGCATAACTTGCCTGAATTTTCAGAGTCAGACCCTGAAAGGTTTTTCAACCATTTTCAGAGATTGGCCATATCCATGAACTGGCCAAAGGGTGAGTGGGTGAAAATCCTACAGGGAAGACTTAAGGGTAAGGCCCAAGATATTTTTATAAACATGCCTGACAACGAGTGTTTTAATTATAGTAAAGTCAGGGAACAGATTTTGAGGGCATATGAAATTACACCTGAAGCTCACCGCCAAGTTTATCACAACCTTAGTCCTACTCACAACTAATCTCTCACTGAATTTGCTAATGACCAAATAAGACTGTTTGAAAAATGGATTCGCTTGGCTAAAGCCAAAACATCCGAGGCACTTAAAAATTTAGATTTAGCGGAAACATTATAGATAATATGCCAGAACCGGTAGCACAGTACCTTAGAGGAAGGACAGAGGTAGATTCTAATATTATTGATTTGCCCAAGATAGCAAAAAACTACCAGTTGGCAGGCAAAAGGCCCAATAAAAATAATTATAGCCCACAAAGTAACAAAACTTATACCCACAGCCAGTCCAGACCAGCCCATTCTAACCCCGATAACTAATGCACCTTCTGTTTCAGACATAACTAACCCTGTTAAATTGTCTAGCCCCACGGCACCTAAGGGTGAACCAAAGGGCAATCCTGTTAGTAATGTCTCTTCTCCCTGACGAGTCTGTGGTCACTGTAAATGTGCAAACCACATTACAAGCCGTTGTTGGCAACTGCACTCGGAAAAAAGACCCAATGCTCTTGTTGTGACACAGGGCTTGGGGCCTTCTGAAGGGTTAGGGAGTAAGACCTCCAACCCACAGTGGTTGGACCTGCTTACCCCATTCTTATCGAAAGGGAGACTACTTTTGTCTGAGGGTTCTTTCTGGAAGGATGTGGTGATCTTCCGAGACAACGGTGCCATCCAGACTTTAATTTTAGAGAGTGCATTGCAAGGTGCCAACACTCTTGACACTGGAGAGGTAGTACTGGTTGAGGGTGTCACTAGTGATACTCGAGCAGCACCCCTCCGTAAGGTTACCCTGGAATCTGATTTCCACAAGGGTGTTTGTACAGTCGGAGTCACTTTGTACCTACCTTTCCCTAATGTTGATGTAATATTGGGTAATGATTTAGCAGGGGATAAGGTAGGGGACTCCAGACTGCCTATTATGTTGCCTACCTCTAAGGTTTCCCTGGATCTACCCACCGCAGAGGATAATGTGTACCCTGCATGCGCGGTGACAAGGTCTATGGGACTTAAATGAAAGGGCGGCCCTGTGGTTGCTAAGGTCGTAAATCACGAGGACACGAGGAACTTTCTGAGTAGTGAAAGCCAAGTGGACCTTGCGGACACGTTCATGGCCCGACTCAATGACGAGGCGGAGGACATTGTGGAGAGCCTACCATTGCCTTCTACCCAGAGTAGTGAAGAGGTGGAGGAGCACACGGTCGAGCCTCGGCCAATGGCATCTTACCAAGGCATGGACGCCTCCTTGAAAGATTTACAGAAAGCTGACCCCAGTCTTGCAGAATGTCATAAGGTAGCTCTCTCTAAGGAGGAGATTGTAGATGCAGCAACTGGGTACTATTACAATGATCAGATTTTGATGAGAAAATGGAGACCACAGAGTTCTCCCTTCTCAAATGAATGGGAGGTAGTCCACCAGGTTATGTTGCCTACTTACTATAGGGAGAGAGTTTTGGCAGCTGCTCATGATGATCCTATGGGGGGACACCAAGGTATTAATATCACTTATCACAAAATCTTTAAATACTTCTTTTGGCCCAAGCTGAAAAGCGATGTGGCAAAATTTTGTAACTCATGTATTCCGTGTCAGCTTGTTGAAGGTGCTTGTTTAGGTGCTGTCTGGTTTGGTTTGAAACCAAACCAGACAGCACCTAAAGCTCCTCTGAGGCCTATTGTTGTGCCGGAGGAACCATTTTCTCATGTGGTAATGGACTGTCTTGGTCCATTACCTAGAACTAAATCTGGTAATATTTACCTAATTACGATGATGTATATCACGACCCGTTACCATGAGGCTTTTGCTGTAAGAAACATCCAAGCAAAGACTGTTGTTGCTCATATGTTGCATTTTTTTTCTACTTTTGGATTGCCTCGTGTCATGCAAACTGACAATGGTACTAATTTTAAGTAAGATATTTTTAACAATTCTTTAAGGACCATGGAATAACTCATAAGGTTTCCAGCCCATACCATCCACAGAGTCACGGGGTAATTGAGCGGTTCCATCTAACTCTGCAGCAGATGTTGAAGACATCGTGCGAGAGTTCCCACAACTTCTGGGATGAGAACTTGCCTTATGTTTTGTTTGCTGCTCCAGAGGGGTTACAAAGTTCACTGGGTTATTCTCCTTTTGAGTTAGTCTTTAGCAATAAAGTTCGTGGACCCTTGCAAATGTTACAGGAGAATCTGTTAGGGAACGTAACGTTGACCGAAGGTTCGGTTTTCTTTGTGCAACATCACCAGAGACTCAGGGACTGCAAGACGGCTGCACTAAAGTATCTTGGGAAGGCCCAAGAAAATACGAAAGAACGACACGATGCTAAAGCTAAGTTGCAGGTATTTCAACCTGGTGACCCTATCCTGGTATTAAAGTCTCGACTTGGGAATAATATGTCTCACAAGTACGAAGGCCCCTAAATTGTGACAGACATGGCTGGGGACCTCACGTACAAAGTAAGGCACTCTGCCAAGTGTAACCAGGTGTTGCTTGTACACTTGAACCGGCTGAAGAAGTTCCAGGGCCACAGGCCCATCGCACTAACCAATGTTTCCTTTTCCAGTGAGGGAGGGGATGATTATTTTGGGGACCCAACTAATCTCATTCTCAATAATTCTAGTTATGTGAATGCTGTGGAGGAGGGACTGTCCCATTTGCAGATGGCCCAACATGAAGAGGTGCAGTCGTTGCTCGACGAATTCTCCAGTCTGTTCAGGGAGGTCCCGACCCAGACTGATGCCATCTACCATGATGTCAAGTTGACGGACTACACCCCCATTCACTTTCAACCCTACCTGATGAGTCCGGAAAAGAAGGCCATCGTACGGAAAGAGGTCGACTTCCTGCTCCAGCACGGCCTCATCCGGCCGAGCCAGGGCTCTTGGTGCTCGCCCTGCCTTTTGGTCCCCAAACCAGACAGGTCCTGGCAATTATGCACCGACTATCAGCAGCTCAACAAGGTGACCATTGTGGATGCCTCTCTACTGCCCCTCCTCGAGGACTGCATCGACGAGATCGGAAACGCTATGTAAATCTCGAAATTCGACCTCTCGAACGGTTATTATTAGATCCCGCTCACCGAATGTGCCAAGCAACTAACTGCGTTCGTAACACCCGATGGTGTCTTTGAGTATCAAGTGTTACCGTTCGGCTTGAGTAATGCCCCTGCCACGTTTCAGAGGCTAATGAACTCTCTGCTCGCTAATGTACCAAATTGTCGGGCGTATTTAGATGACATTGTGCGTTTTGATAGTAATTGGACTGACCACATTGCTAGGTTACGCCAGTTGTTCACAGTTCTGAAAAGTGCAAACCTAACTTTAAATGCTAAAAAGTGTTATTTTGGCCAAGGCACAGTGACGTACCTCGGTTATGAAGTGGGCTAAGGAAAAGTGTTACCTCAGCAAGATAAAATCAGTGCTATTCTGGAGTATCCAGTGCTCCAGTCTAAAAAGGATGTTCAAAAGTTTATCGGTATGTGTGCGTACAACCCGTTCTCGCACTTGCTTATAGTCAATATTGGCTTATTTAATAAGTGCATATGTGACATACTAATTGATTGTGAATATTTTAGTTTACCTTGAAAAGCTTTATAGAAAACACCGACCTCACCTAACCTTCTTAGTATGTTAAGATAAGCATCTTATTCCTTCTTAATTACAATTATTACTTAACCTATACTGTTGATAGGTTAAGTAATAATTGTAAATTACAATTATTACATTAATAATTACAATTATTACTTAACCTATACTGTTGATAGGTTAAGTAATAATTGTAAATAAGAAGCAATAAGATGCTTATCTTAACATACTAAGAAGGTTAGGTGAGGTCGGTGTTTTCTATGAAGCTTTTCAAGGTAAACTAAAATATTCACAATCAACTAGTATGTCACATATGCACTTATTAAATAAGCCAATATTGGCAGTAAGCAAGTGCGAGAACGGGTTGGTGCGTATTACCAACGCTTTTGTCAGAACTTTTCCAGTGTTGCCACTCCTCTCACAGACTTGTTGCGGAAGGCCGTTAAGTTTAAGTGGTCAACAGACTGTGCAGAGGCATTTAAAAATTTGAAATTGATCTTAGCTTCTTCCCCAGTGCTCGCTAGTTCGATTGATCGTTTAAAATTCATGTTGACGCGTCTGACTCGGGTGCTGGTGCAGGGTTGTTGCAAACTGGGGATGATCAAGTAGACCACCCAGTATACTATTACTCTGTGAAATTTGACAAGGAGCAATGCAATTATTCAGTGGCAGAAAAAGAGGCGTTGGCGCTAGTGTTAACATTTAAAAAGTTTGAAGTATACCTAACAGGAAATATAGTAAAAGTGTACACAGACTATAACCCACTTGTGTTCTTAAACCAGATGAAGGCGAAAAATAAACGCATCCTCAGGTGGGCATTGTACCTACAGGACTTCAATCTTTCCATTACCCACCTACCGGGCCGGCTCACTTTGATAGCCGATGCTCTGTCCAGGTTACCCGAGTAACATTCATCTGAGCCACAGGAAGCCATATACCAACTGTCATGCTTTAGTTATTTTTTTTTAGGTTCTCCTGTGACATTAAATATTCCCTGTCAATTTTATTTACTTCGCTGTTTTTTTTTTTTTTGTATGTGCTTTTTCTTTCCGAAAATTCTTTTGTGATTTTTCTTGCAGATAAATTTTTGTTTTTGTTTGATTTTCTATTATTGCATAGTTTTCCTTTTTATTCTCTGTATACTCTTACAAAAAACATATAGCTACAATTCTAGTAGCCACATTTTTTTTTCTTTGAAAGGGTGGAGGAGTGTTACGACCCTGGGTTCCTTAGTTGGAAACCAGAGGAGAGGTCAAATTGAGCTCTAAATTATTTACTTTACATTATTTGATACAATTGCTGATGTGCGTTTGTTCCTATCTTCCTTGCCAGACGTAAGACGAATCTTGTTTCTCACAGATCATTCAGACTTCAGCTTGCTGTTGATTATTAATGAGTGAACTAATTATCAACTACTCTTAGAACTAGTAAAGTAACGAAGGCCGGTGAAGACTTGTATTGTTTGTAGCTGCACGATCAATTAGGTTATCTTCCCGGCAACCATAACAACAACTTGGGAGCTCGGAGACTGGACGCCGGGCTTGAGGCTTCTCTGGACTGCTGTGGTTGAGTCAACACCTCTCCTGTGTTGCTCTGCCTCCTCCTCCTCTTTCTCCTCTTCCCTTACCTTATCCTGGGTCTAGTTTACAAAGCTAAGTACCGTGTAGCACGTACGTTTTCTGGCATACATGTGTAGTAATGTGTGTAGGCTACTCTAATGTTTATATTGCTAAGTTACTCTAAGGGGTCTCAGAGGAACCACGTGTGCTCAAGTGGTACCAAGCTACTTAGAGTCCTTGCTAGTGCCCCCTGCCTAGTAGACTTTACCCTAGCTTGTCCTAATTGTAAAAACTTGCATCCTGCCTATGTGGACTAAGGCTTCTAAAGTAAAATTGTGTGGTAAAGTAGTTATTGTTATTGTTGTTATTGTATATGGGGGGGTTGTTAAGAGGGGGTTAATAAATAAGTTAGTTTTAAAGGAGTATCCATTCTTCCTGTGTAGGGGATCAGTGATCAAACCTGTAGGCTGACGTATGAACCTTAAGCCATTAAAGTAATATTGTTTTATGTTCTCATTGGGGGCCGGGCCTACCTGATCTCCACTAATTTTGATACACCCTGATTCTAGCTGTTGGCCCTTCTCCTTTACTACTCTATACCCCCCATAACAGCAACTAAATTTATAACAAATTGCAAAAATGCACTAAACAAATTTAAGGATAGGAAGCAACGAATGCACCATCATAAGGGTGCGAGAGTGTGGGTTGCAACATTTTATTAGTAGTAAACGTCCCCAAACAAAGGAATTTACTATTCAAATTAACCCTGATCAATATTCATATTAACCTTATGTGGTAGGTAATACCTCATTACTACTTTGATCACCTCATAAATGTGAGTAGAGCCCGAGACCTGAGAAAGGTATAAACTCATAATGTCATCGCCTCTCTTAACACGTAACCCAACCCAACCAGATCAAACCCAACCCAACTCAACTCAACTCGACACAATCCAACCCAACCCAACTCGACCTAACCCAATCCGAACCGACCCGATCCAATCTAACCTAACCATACCAAACCGAAGCAAACCCAAAGCACCCCAACAAAACCTAACTTACCTTAAACTAACCGGTTTGTCACAAGTTAATAAAAGTAGTTTTCTATAATCTGGAGGATAAACAATTACACAATAACAATTACAAGCCAGGATCAGATTCACATTTGTTTTATTGTGAATAACGTATATGACAGAAAATATTTTAGGAGTCAGTAGATGAGACAACCGACGGTTTGAAAGGCGGGACCCAAGATCATACAGAAATAAACAACTACATAGGTAAATAAATGCAGACTCACAAAACATCCTCACAATACTCACTGCAGTTGAGTTCATCGGTCTTGTCGTAGCAGTCGAAGTGGAGATCGCAGCGCAAAGCCTCGGAGATGCACTGCCCACTGACGCATTGCCACTCTCCCGCCGCACACTCCACCGTCACTGTAACATAATAGTCACATTCACTAACAGTCACATGACAGTGACAACATGAACACACAACAGTCACTAACAACCACACACCAGTTACTAACAATTACACAATAGTCACTAACAGGAAAACACAGAGTCACCAACTGGCAAATGAACAGTAACTAACTGGAAAATGATCAGTCACCAACAGACAGACAGACAACAATCTGTCCACCACCACGACAGAGAGGTCTACCACCAGTACTCACCACAGTCAGACTCGTCTTCGCCTTTAAGACAGTCCATCTTGCGATCACAGCGAAGTCTGGCAGGGAGACACCGCCCATCAGAGCAGGTGAACCACGCCCCCTCCTGCCCCGCCCCCCTGCACGCCTCACGCTCCTCACCTGCCCTCATGTAAGGAGACACAGAAAATCAAAATGTTGCTTTAACATAGAGACTAACTTGTTTTACTTTATATGTTCACCTATATATAATAATTTCGATTGTCGTCGCCTCTGAATCAACTATTATATATGGAATAATTTACACTAAGAAACTCGGGGGAAAAGGAAAGAAAGAAAGAAAGAAAGAAAGAAAGAAAGAAAGAAAGAAAGAAAGAAAGAAAGAAAGAAAGAAAGAAAGAAAGAAAGAAAGAGAGAGAGAGAGAGAGAGAGAGAGAGAGAGAGAGAGAGAGAGAGAGAGAGAGAGAGAGAGAGAGAGAGAGAGAGAGAGAGAGAGAGAGGAGAAAAAGAGTGATTACATAAGAGAAATTGGTAAAGTAGAACGAATAATTCAAGAGGTTTCAAATTATTGGTAAAAATGTAATGGCGGATGAACGTTAATTTATGACTCATTACCAACTCTCTGCATTCTGAACTAATCAAATTACTGAAAAATTAACAAATACGGAACAATTTAATGAAATTTAAACTGGCGAAATTGGTTATATTCACAATGTATTTTACAAGCAGATGTCAGCGTTTTCCCGTGAATATTCAAGAGGAAGGGACTGAACTGCGTCTACATAAACCTCTGTCAATAGTTCAAGGCGTTGTGAGTTCCTCTCTGATAGTGTTGTGTTATTTCATGAGTGTGACAAATACCAAGAGTTTCTTTACATTTATATAATACTCAGGTGAGGAGAGTCCCACGGATTAGTTGAGGTGCGGATTACTGCTCAGTGTTCCCTGACCTCTTGTTGAGGTGGGGGATTACTGTCTAATGTCCCCTGAAGACTAGTTGAGGTGGGGGGATTACTACTCGACGTTTAATCACGACTAGTAAAAGTGGAGGATTACTGCCTAGTATTCCATGACGACTACTTGACGCGCGGGATTAATGGCCAGTGTTCCTTAACACGCTAGTTAAGGTGCGGGGTCCCTGGTCAGTTTTCCACGAGGACTAATTCAGCTGGGGGATTATAGTAAATTGCGTAATGACCACTACTTGTGGTGAAAGATTACTACCTAGTTTGCAATGACAACTAGATGAGGTGTGGAATTAATAAGAAATTCTCCATGATCACTAGTAGAGGAGAGAGAGATAACTGCCTACTATACCATTATGTCTAATTGGGATGGGTGCAATGTTTCCCAGGGCGACATTCAACTAGCTGAAATAGGTGGATTTCTGTCCTGTGCTCAATTATGACTAGTTGCAATGGGAGGATTTCTGCCAAATGTTTCATAGTACTAGTTGAGGTGGGGGATTAATGATGCATTGTTAGAGTCCGGCATTTGGCTCCGGCAGCGTGCATTCTGCCCCGCCTCCAGCACGGTGCTTGCGGTTAATGAACTCAGGAAAACCCACGAATGGCATTATTCCCAGCCAGCTAATGTGCAAATATTTATTCAGTGTGGAGCAATCCGTCCTCAGACCAAGTCGCTTCCATTCAGCGGTAGACTCCAATGACGTAACATTAATTTTAACATGCTGTTCATTCAAAATAGAAACTTTTACAAGTATAAATTAATATTATGTTATATTAACATACTGTGCATATTTAGGCATTGGTTAGGTTAGGAGTTTAGGTTCTTTTGGCGGTTATTTGTATTTGTAGTACGTGGGTGAAGTCTTTACAGCGTTGTGGTTCGAACAAAATTCCTCAGTGAAACACTTGTTCCGGAAATGCTCGAACGTCAACAGTTGTGAGTCCTGTGTAAACCATTTTTCATTCATAAACAGCGGGTTTGGCGGCTGTATGGAATGGACTCTGGCCTTTATTTATGAGGACGGACTGTATGAGGACAGGCTGGTGGGTGAGACAGTTAATGACTGCACAACACACGTGGTTGTTGGCTTGTTTCCCGTCTCCCCGGGACGCCACGGGGACATGTTGAGTACAGGGCACTCTAGGTCACGTACTTCGCAGCCGAGGTTGATGCCCGCATCCCGTCAACGTCGTCAATGATGGCCACGACCCATCAACGTCGTCAGTATTGGCTACGACCCATCAACGTCGTCAGTAATGGCCACGACCCATCAACGTCGTCAGTATTGGCTACGACCCATCAACGTCGTCAGTAATGGCCACGACCCATCAACGTCGTCAGTGATGGCCACGACCCATCAACGTCGTCAGTAATGGCCACGACCCATCAACGTCGTCAGTGATGGCCACGACCCATCAACGTCGTCAGTAATGGCCACGACCCATCAACGTCGTCAGTAATGGCCACGACCCATCAACGTCGTCAGTAATGGCCAAAACCATCAACGTCGTCAGTGATGGCCACGACCCATCAACGTCGTCAGTAATGGCCACGACCCATCAACGTCGTCAGTAATGGCCACGACCCATCAACGTCGTCAGTGATAGCTACTACTCATCAACGTCGTCAATGTTAACCACATGCCATCAACGTCGTCAGTGATGGCTGTTGAAAATTATTTAATTCGCCATCTCCTTTAGCAGACCGAGAGGACCCCTACTGCAGTTTGAAGGTCCACACAATTATGGATTATAAAGTCTAGATACACTTCCTCTAGTTTACCTGATCCATAAAGTAGGTCAAACTACAGGTCAGTTACAGAGGATCAGACAAGTCATTTCAACAGGTGAGAGCGAGAGGATTTGAAGACCTACATGACAAATTCAAACTTTATGTGACTCAATAATTCAAATATATATATATCTCTTGAATAAAACAGGAATCTTTATTGACAAATTAACAAGGAAATTAGCTGATTTCTGATGACGTCCTCTGTTGTCTCCTAATCCTGAATAAACAATTAGTATTCAGTTGCAGGCTCAGTGTCTGCTGCTCCCGCCACATCCGAGAAGAACCCGCAATTGGAAATAATTCTATACTTTGTGTCCAGTGCAGCAGGGCACTAATTCGTTAATGTTAATATATCAAAGGGACTGAATGACAATCAAATTATCAGAAAATAGCCTAGTTCACTGAAACAATCAATAACTAAACATAAATATTAAATATATTCAACTATGTTTATACATAAATGTGAGATCACGTGATTGATTCTTGTACCAACCTGCACGTAACGACGCCATGAACCACGTGATTACGGGTCCGGCTTGGCTACCCACAACTTCTACCATAACAACTAAGCTGTGAAATATTTTAAATAATAACAATAACAATTGGTTGAATTCAATAATAGGATTTAACATTAATTTAATTCACATTACCAACTCGTGGATTAATTTTCGTGTAATTAAAATTATAAAAATTAGTTTGTGTGAAGTGGAAGTTTATCAGCGAAAATAAATAATAACACCCAAGAAATCAAGTAGTCTCTATGGCGCAGTGATAAAACACTTGCTCGGCGCTTCGCGAGTGCTTTGACCTGGGTTCGTATCCTGGCCGGGAAGGATTGACTGAGCGCCAATCCTTAACTGTAGCCTCTGTTCACCCAGCAGTGAATGGGTACCTGGTGGTTAAACGACTTGTCGGGTCGTATTCCGAGGAAAATTATGATTAAGTACCCACCCGAAACGCTACGTGTGCTAGTGGCTGTACATGAACTCTTGTGTGAGTGTATATTATTATTATTATTATAATATATTTAATATATATATATATATATATATATATATATATATATATATATATATATATATATATATATATATATATATATATATATATATATATATGTCGTACCTAGTAGCCAGAACTCACTTCTCAGCCTACTATGCAAGGCCCGATTTGCCTAATAAGCCAAGTTTTTATGAATTAATTGTTTTTCGACTACCTAACCTAACCTAACCTAACTTTTTCGGCTACATAACCCAACCTAACCTGTAGAGATAGGTTAGGTTAGGTTAGGTAGGGTTGGTTAGGTTCGGTCATATATCTACGTTAATTTTAACTCCAATGAAAAAAATTGACCTCATACATAATGAAATGGGTAGCTTTATGATTCCATAAGAAAAAATTTAGAGAAAATATATTAATTGAGGAAAACTTGGCTTATTAGGCAAATCGGGCCATATATATATACATATATATATATATTAGTATATTTTGGTAGCAGTCTTTCCTGTAGACATATATTATTAAATATGACCGAAAAAGTAAGATTAATAATTCTAACACGAATTTTCTCAATCTTTCGTACATTACGCTTCACTGTTGGAGGTAAATCAAAAATCACTTCTCCAAAATTCATTTTTATTTCTAGTCTGACGCGACACGGGCGCGTTTCGTAAAACTTATTACATTTTCAAAGACTTCACAAATACACAACTGATTAGAACTTACGTCTCTCTGATATTATATCTACATTTGAGTGAGGTGGGAAGGATGATGTGGCATTAACACAAGACAGAACAGGGGATATTAATAGGGTATTAAAAGTATCAACACAAGACAGAACAGAAACAATGGGTATTGAATAGAAGTGTTTGTAGAAAGCCTATTGGTCCATATTTCTTGATGCTTCTATATTCAAGACTCCGCTCCAATATAGAAGCATCAAGAAATATGGACCAACAGGCTTTCTACAAACACTTCTATTCAATACCCATTGTTTCTGTTCTGTCTTGTGTTGATACTTTTAATACCCTATTAATATCCCCTGTTCTGTCTTGTGTTAATGCCACATCATCCTTCCCACCTCACTCAAATGTAGATATAATATCAGAGAGACGTAAGTTCTAATCAGTTGTGTATTTGTGAAGTCTTTGAAAATGTAATAAGTTTTACGAAACGCGCCCGTGTCGCGTCAGACTAGAAATAAAAATGAATTTTGGAGAAGTGATTTTTGATTTACCTCCAACAGTGAAGCGTAATGTACGAAAGATTGAGAAAATTCGTGTTAGAATTATTAATCTTACTTTTTCGGTCATATTTAATAATATATATATATATATATATATATATATATATATATATATATATATATATATATATATATATATATATATATATATATATATATATATGTCTCATTGAATATGACCGCATATTCTTTATTTACTATCTTCTGATTTAGGGCTTCTATCCCTCTAACAATTTTCTTAGCATCAGGGCTTAGCTGAAAGCGGAGTTCTCCAAAACTCATTCTTCGTAATTTCAAGGTGAAGAAAAAAGTGAATTACTATAGAATGTATTACACTTATTTATACAATATGCACAACGTTTCGAACCTCCATGGTTCATTCTCAAGTGAAAAGAATTTTCAGAATTGGTTGATTTATGTTGACCAGACATATTGATTTATTGATTGACCAGACGGGTTGATTTATAACCGCACTGGGTCAGGTGATAAGACAATAAAGGTAAAAACATGGGGGATATATAAGGGATAAATGGGGGATGAAGCACATAAGAACATAAGAATAAAGGTAACTGCAGAATGCCTATTGGCCCATACGAGGCAGCTCCTATCTACATATGAAGATTAATCAGGTGTAATTGGCCTGTTATGTTGAACAGTGTCTTCTGTGTTGGCATCGTTATGTTCTGGTCTTGTCCTTACAAGACAATGTAAGACAGGACAGGACGTTAGGTCCTGTCCTTGTAATCTGTTTCCAATTAGTTTATTCGAATTATTATTCATATATTATATTAGGAACATAAATTATTGACTTAGTTGTGTTAGTTTAGGTTAGGTTAAGATAGGTTAGGTTAGGTTAGGTTGGGTTGGTTAGGTTCGGTCATATATCTACGTTAGTTATAACTCAAATTAAACAAATTAACTTATACATAAAGAAATGGACAGATTTATTATTTAATAAGATTTTTTTTTTAAATATTTAAATTCAGGAAAACTTTGCTTATTAGGCAAATCGACCCTTGCATAGTAGGCCGAGTACGACGTTCTGGCTACTAGGTACAACATATATATATATATATATATATATATATATATATATATATATATATATATATATATATATATATATATATATATGTCGTATCTAGTAGCCAGAACGCACTTTTCAGCCTACTATGCAAGGCCCGATTTGCCTAACAAGCCAAGTTTTCCTGAATTAATATATTTTCTTTATTTTTTTCTTATTAAATGATAAAACTACCCATTTCATTATGTATGAGGCCAATTATATTTTATTGGAGTTAAAATTAACGTAGATATATGACCAAACCTAACCAACCCTACCTAACCTAACTTAACCTATCTTTATAGGTTAGGTTAGGTTAGGTAGCCGAAAAAGATAGGTTAGGTTAGGTTAGGTAGGTTAGGTTGCCGAAAAATAATTAATTCATGAAAACTTGGCTTATTAGGCAAATCGGGCCTTGCATAGTAGGCTGAGAAGTGAGTTCTGGCTACTAGATACGACATATATATTTATACATATATATATATACGACACGACAATGATATATGTCCTGTCGTGATGGTCATGCGGATTAAGGCGTCCTGTAGATACCAGTTGCGTTACTCCTGGCAGTATGGGTTCGAGTCACTTCTGGGGTGTGAGTTTTCAGTCGCATATAGTCCTGGGGACCATTCAGGCTTGTTTGCATTTTTGTTCCTCACATGTGCTCCAAAGAATGAGGTGATTTGATAAAATACTATGCCCAAGATTACCATCCAAATGTCGGAGGAGAAGTGATTCAAATAGCTTCGGCTATCACTTCCTTATGTCCTGTCGTGATGGTCAAGCGGATTAAGGCGTCCTGTAGATACCAGTTGCGTTGCTCCTGGCAGTATGGGTGCGAGTCACTTCTGGGGTGTGAATTTTCAGTCATATATATATATATATATATATATATATATATATATATATATATATATATATATATATATATATATATATATATATATATATATATATACACACACACACACAAGAGCTAGGATACGAACCCAGGTCAAAGCACTTGTGAAGCGCAGAGCGAGAATCTTCTTACCTCTGCGCCCTGGGAACTGCTATCGTCCAATGGCTACATTACAATCTCTCCACTCACAGTTTATGCCCTTGACTCTTCACTATACAGCTCCAGGCGCGTCCTCAACATGCCACTTCTCTTAGCAGGCTACGTGAAATTAATGATCAGAGCCTGAAAGTGCCTGGAAGTGTGGGCTCTCAGTCTGCTGGACATGGCCGTGCCTCCCTCCTCCCAAGGGTCGGCCGTGGGTGGGGGGGGTGGGCGGGGGGGACGAGAGGGGGTGCCTGGAGGGGGGGGCGAGAGGGGGTGCCTGGGGTGGGGGCGAGAGGGGTGCCTGGGGGGGGAGGGCGAGGGGGGTCCTTGGGGCGGGGAGGCGTTGCTGGATACTTTTAATTACCACTTTATTGGCAAATATGTTTACACAGTGCGGTTGTTACTGATAGTAGATGACACCGGCGAGAGCCACACCCTTGGACGGCAACACTGAGCCCGAAACGCTATGCGTACTAGTGGCTTTAGGTATTGTATGTACTAGGGCTATCTTTAAATCCAACATTATGTTTGTAACATTCTCAATGTATGTGCCTTTACCTGAATAAATATCTATATCTAAATCTAAGGGCCACAGTAGTAGTGGGCACCTGGACGTCAGTAGTGGTGGCCACACCGCCTGGACGTTAGTAGTGGTGGCCACACCCCTTGGACGTTAGTAGTGGTGGCCACACCCCTTGGACGTTAGTAGTGGTGGCCACACCCCTTGGACGTTAGTAGTGGTGGCCACACCCCTTGGACGTTAGTAGTGGTGGCCACACCGCCTGGACGTTAGTAGTGGTGGCCACACCCCTTGGACGTTAGTAGTGGTGGCCACACCCCTTGGACGTTAGTAGTGGTGGCCACACCGCCTGGACGTTAGTAGTGGTGGCCACACCCCTTGGACGTTAGTAGTGGTGGCCACACCCCTTGGACGTTAGTAGTGGTGGCCACACCCCTTGGACGTTAGTAGTGGTGGCCACACCCCTTGGACGTTAGTAGTGGTGGCCACACCCCTTGGACGTTAGTAGTGGTGGCCACACCCCTTGGACGTTAGTAGTGGTGGCCACACCCCTTGGACGTTAGTAGTGGTGGCCACACCCCTTGGACGTTAGTAGTGGTGGCCACACCCCTTGGACGTTAGTAGTGGTGGCCACACCCCTTGGACGTTAGTAGTGGTGGCCACACCCCTTGGACGTTAGTAGTGGTGGCCACACCACCTGGACGTCAGTAGTAGTGGCCACACCACCTGGACGTCAGTAGTGGTGGCCACACCCCTTGGACGTTAGTAGTGGTGGCCACACCCCTTGGACGTTAGTAGTGGTGGCCACACCACCTGGACGTTAGTAGTGGTGGCCACACCACCTGGACGTTAGTAGTGGTGGCCACACCACCTGGACGTTAGTAGTGGTGGCCACACCACCTGGACGTTAGTAGTGGTGGCCACACCACCTGGACGTTAGTAGTGGTGGCCACACCACCTGGACGTTAGTAGTGGTGGCCACACCACCTGGACGTCAGTGGTGGTGGCCACACCTCCTGGAAGTCGGTAGTGGTGGCCACACCCCTTGGACGTTAGTAGTGGTGGCCACACCCCTTGGACGTTAGTAGTGGTGGCCACACCCCTTGGACGTTAGTAGTGGTGGCCACACCGCCTGGACGTTAGTAGTGGTGGCCACACCCCTTGGACGTTAGTAGTGGTGGCCACACCCCTTGGACGTTAGTAGTGGTGGCCACACCACCTGGACGTTAGTAGTGGTGGCCACACCACCTGGACGTTAGTAGTGGTGGCCACACCACCTGGACGTTAGAAGTGGTGGCCACACCACCTGGACGTTAGTAGTGGTGGCCACACCACCTGGACGTTAGTAGTGGTGGCCACACCACCTGGACGTTAGTAGTGGTGGCCACACCACCTGGACGTCAGTAGTGGTGGCCACACCCCTTGGACGTTAGTAGTGGTGGCCACACCCCTTGGACGTTAGTAGTGGTGGCCACACCACCTGGACGTTAGTAGTGGTGGCCACATTCCTTGGACGTTAGTAGTGGTGGCCACACCCCTTGGACGTTAGTAGTGGTGGCCACACCACCTGGACGTTAGTAGTGGTGGCCACACCCCTTGGACGTTAGTAGTGGTGGCCACACCCCTTGGACGTTAGTAGTGGTGGCCACACCACCTGGACGTCAGTAGTAGTGGCCACACCACCTGGACGTCAGTGGTGGTGGCCACACAACCTGGACGTCAGTAGTGGTGGCCACACAACCTGGACGTCAGTAGTGGTGGCCACACCACCTGGACGTCCGTAATGGTGGCCACACTACCTGGACGTCAGTGGTGGTGGCCACACCCCTTGGACGTTAGTAGTGGTGGCCACACCACCTGGACGTCAGTAGTGTTGGCAACACCACCTGGATGTCAGTGGTGGTGGCCACACTACCTGGACGTCACTAGTGGTTGCCACACCACCTGGATGTCAGTGGTGGTGGCCACACCACCTGGATGTCAGTGGTGGTGGCCACACCACCTGGATGTCAGTGGTGGTGGCCACACCACCTGGATGTCAGTGGTGGTGGCCACACCACCTGGACGTCAGTAGTGTTGGCAACACCACCTGGATGTCAGTGGTGGTGGCCACACTACCTGGACGTCAGTAGTGTTGGCGACACCACCTGGACGTCAACAGTGGTGGCCTCATCTCAGGGGTATCAACGTAGTGGCAACTCTTGACATAATCAATAGAGGCTTGAAAATCATCAGTGGTTCACGGACGTCATCAGTGGTGTCCTAGATGTTATCTGTAGTGACTCGTACGTCATCAATATGACCTGGATGTCATCAGTTGTGAACTGGACATCATCATTGGCGACCAAGACATCGTCAATGAGGGCTTGGACGTCATCAGTGTGGCCAGGACATCATCAATGCAATCCCGGACGTCATCATATATCAATATTTGCCAACACATCATCATTCCTAGATGTCATCAGGTGGGCCCATCCCGTAGACGCCATCAATGGTGCCCTTTCCCCTCCCCCCAACTAGGCCGCCTTCAGAGGTGACCACCGTCATCAACGGTGTCCCTTGACGTCTACGGGTGGTTATCTTGAGATGATTTCGGGGCTTTTGTTAGTGTCCCCGCGGCCCGGTCCTCGACCAGGCCTCCACCCCCAGGAAGCAGCCCGTGACAGCTGACTAGCACCCAGGTACCTATTTTACTGCTAGGTAACAGGGGCATAGGGTGAAAGAAACTCTGCCCATTGTTTCTCGCCGGCGCCTGGGATCGAACCCAGGACCATCAGGATCACAAGTCCAGCGTGCTGTCCGCTCGTCGGTGGGTGGCCTGAAACAAGCAGAGTACAGGCGGACAACCTCGTCTAGTGATCAATACTCCCACCCGTATACCCAGACCAGGAGAGCCAGAGCACCTGAGCCAAGGCCACCACCACCACACTAGTGTGGTGATCGACGGATCAAAAAATATTGATTACAATTCAATTGAGAGCTGTCGCGACCATTTTGGGCCCCGCACATTAGATCAAATCATGTTCTAATCATGTACAAATCATGTTCACTGTTGATATATGTTTCTAACCATGTTCGTGGTTTTGTCAGTGATGATTTGAACAATGTGTTTCAACGCTTTAACAATATATACAGAGTAACCTGTGTTCTTGACCAAATGTATAGATGTATGTATAAATGTATAGAGAATACATGAATGAATGTGTAGATGAATGTATGACGAGATTGGTGGAACTATGCAATTAAATGTGCTTGCAAGGTGAGCTTCATATTGCAAGGTGGTATTCATATTGCGAGGTGAGCTGCAAATTGCATTGTAAGATTCAGCTTGCAAGTACATTTCAGAATTTCAGAGAGAGAGAGAGAGAGAGAGAGAGAGAGAGAGAGAGAGAGAGAGAGAGAGAGAGAGAGAGAGAGACAGACAGACAGACAGACAGACAGACAGACAGACAGACAGACAGACAGACAGACAGACAGACAGACAGACAGACAGACAGACAGACAGAGACATACTCACCGCACCCCGTCTCATCAGAAAGCTGGTCGCCGTTGTGACAGTGGTTGAATCCGTCACAGAGACGGTCGGCGGCCACACACCTGTCCTTGTGGCGCTGGTTGGCCGACACCACACACGTGATGGCCTGCCCGACCTCACACACCGCCACACCTGTCCATATCATAAACCTCTCTTAAAATCATAACAATTATGAATGAATAAATTCGTTTTTATTTGTAAATTTTTTCAACTTCATTCAATTTCAGCACCAACCACACCCCATCCCCTTAGGCTAGTATAACGTTGAAGGGACGACGACGTTTCGTCCTGGACCATTCTCAAGTCGATTGTCACAATCGACTTGATTGTGACCATTCTCACAATCGACTTGAGAATGGTCCAGGACGGACCGAAACGTCGTCGTCCCTTCAACTTTTAGTGTGTGGTCTGGTCAACATACTTCAGCCACGTTATTGTGACTCATCGCCTGCACTAGGCTAGTATAACTTAATACACTTATTAGACTGAATAACATTGACCCTAAATGTATAGATGGATATCCATGGGCCTATATACAGCCCGTCCTCCTGATATTACGTCGCATTTTGACGTATATTTTACCTAAGCCCAAAAACTATGATACTAGAAAATGGTAGCGGTTTGCGAAATTCACATTTCCCGTTTTGTGTTGATGGGTCCTCTGGAAGGTTAAGATAAGGCAATTTAGTACTACAATTTCTTGTCGTTGGGAACGAGGACGTGCTGCTAAATAACCTTATATGCTGAGCGATAGCTCTGTATACAAGGATTATGAATGAGGACGTCAATTTAGAACAAGTTGCCAAACTAGTTAGAAATGTCAAAAAAGGAATAAGGAAAGTGAAAATAAACTGTGAAGTACTTATAACAGAGCATGTCTAAATAAAATCCAAAAGTTTTTTGTTTCGGTTATATCAAACTAAGATTAGGGGAAAAGGTCATTAATTAATTTTAATTAGGCTATTAAAAATCGAGACAGGTCAGATAAATGATAATGATAAATAAATGAGAAATATTTATTATAAATATTTTGTCTCTGCATTTACTTAAGAACATAACATAATATCTTCAGCTGAACAAATCTATATCGGTGGTGAAGCGGACTGGTTCACTAGTGACTACCAGGGAAGTTATAAAGCAAAACAAGATTAATGCCAAACAAATCCCCAGGGCCAGACGAGTGGTTGCCAGGGTGCTTCAAGAATGTAAGGAAGAGCTTTTTGAGCTCTTGTCTTGCACCTTTAATAAGAAAATAAGAGCATATGAATGAAAGAAACTGCAGAGAGCCTATTTGGCCCCATACATGGCAGCTCCTATTTATATCCACCCAATCTCTTGAGGTTATCTTAAGGTTATCTTGAGATGATTTCGGGGCTTTAGTGTCCCCGCGGCCCAGTCCTAGACCAGGCCTCCATCCCCAGGAAGCAGCCCGTGACATCTGACTAACTCCCAGGTACCTATTTACTGCTAGGTAACAGGGGCATTCAGGGTGAAAGAAACTTTGACCATTTGTTTCTGCCTCGTGCGGGAATCGAACCCGCGCCACAGAATTACGAATCCTGCGCGCTATCCACCAGGCTACGAGGCCCTCTCATTCATATATATGTCCAACCTATGCTTGAAACACTCAAGGGACCCCCACTTCTATTATGTTACGCGATAATTGGTTAATATAATCCTGAGTCGAGCAGAGTACCAGAGTAGTGAAGGGTTACTAATGTGGTACCGACTTTTAAGAAGGGACTTAGATTACTTCCATTGAACTATTGGCCTTCTTGAGGTTATCTTGAGATGATTTCGAGGCTTAGTGTCCCCGCGGCCCGGTCCTCGACCAGGCCTTTACCCCCAGGAAGCAGCCCGTGACAGCTGACTAACACCCAGGTACCTATTTTACTGCTAGGTAACAGGGGCATAGGGTGAAAGAAACTCTGCCCATTGTTTCTAGCCGGCGCCCGGGATCGATCCCGGGACCACAGGATCACAAGTCCAGCGTGCTGTCCGCTCGGCCGACCGGCTCCCTAACTTAAAATCTTAACGTCTTTTGTGGAATATTTTTTTAAAATCGATAATCACAAAAGCCAATTATCTACATCTTCTAAAACAGTTAAGAACATAAGAATGAAGGTAACTGCAGAAGGCCTATTGGCCCATACGAGGCAGCTCCTATTTATATGCGCCCAGTCTCATTCATATCATGTCCAACCCGCGCTTGTAACAATCAAGGGACCATACTTCTCTTATATTACACGGTAATTGGTTCCTCAAATCAACAACCCTGTTACCGACCCAGTAGTTACCCAGCTCTTTCCTAAATATGAACCTATCCAATTCATACCCATTGTTTTTTGTTCTGTTATGTCATTTGTCAGCATTGAACTGTATCTGAAAATCTTTGGACCATTTCAAAACCCTATTTACATCGTCTTGAATTGATAGTGAGTCATTTTCTATGTTTATCTCCCTCACGATTTTCGTATCATCGGCAAATTTGCAAATATTTTCTGCTCAAACCTGAATCTAAATCATTTATATATATTATGAATAACCGAGGTCACAGGACAAAGCCTTGAGGCACTTCAACATTTTCCCCAGTTTGACTTGACCAGATTTATACTAACTCTCTTTCCTTTGGTATAGCCATGCCCTTATTTGTTACGAACCCAACTTAATATAGCGCCCCCAATACCATGAGCCTCTATCGTTTTAATCAGTCTTTCATGTGGCACTGTATCGAAAGCTTTGCTAAAGTCAAGGTACACAACATCACAAACCTTACCACTATCAACTGCCTCAATTATGCTTGAATATAATGATAGCAAATTTGTTAAACATTAACGGCCATTAGTAAAACCATGTTATGAATCAATTATTTATATATGTTTTCAAAATGAAGACGAATGGTATACGCAATTATCGAATTAATTAACTTTTCCACTGTATACGTTTGGCTAATTGGCCGATAGTTTGACGCAAGTGATCTATCTCCTTTCTTGAAAATTGGTACCACATTAGCAATTTTCCACGACTCTGGCATTATTACTGATTTATTCTAATGTAATATTCTAGTGTATTCTAATGATTTATTCTATTGTAATATTCTAGTGTATTCTAATGATTTACTCTATTATTCTAATGATTTATTAAATATGGTAGACAATGGCTCACAAAGCTCCTCTTTGCATTCTTTGCACACCCTGGCAAACACTTCGTCTGGCCCTGGGGATTAATTTGGCTTGAATTGTACTATTTGTTTAATAACTTCATCCCTGGTAACTACTAATCTAGTTAACTTGTCCTCTTCCCCACCAATATAGACTTGTTTAGCTGAAGGCATAATTTTAAGTTCCACTTTAGTATATACAGAGACAAATATTTATTAAATACTACTCATTTCTTCGTCATTATCAGTTATCTGACCTGTTTCAGTTTTTAATGGAACTATCTTTTCCCTTATCTTTGTTTGTTATTTGTTACGAACCCAAGTTCATCGCCAGAGCAGTGACGTCAACGCCATCTGTGAGTCCGCTCCCGAATCCCCCCACAACATGGACGACGCCATCTAGGGGCGACAGGAATATACCAGCCAGAAATGCTAGATTCTTATCCTATGGGCTCGTGAGGTAGCTGGTGCTGACCTCTAGTGAGGTGGTGCTTAGAAAAGCAGCGCCATCTGTCATAAGCGGAGTTGGATGTATGTGTCTAAGCCAGTAAGTGATGTTTCCCAGTGGTCCCATGTAGTATCCCAGTGTACTGATGACGTGTCTGTATTCACAGAGTCAACGTAGGGTTGCTGTGATACAAGGAAAGGCAGTCTACCCAGGGCAGCCAAGGTCTCTACACCAGTCTGCTTTATGGAAACAGTGAGCTGCCGCCGGAAGAGAATTGTGAAGTGTTCTACTGTCTGCCTGTGGAGTGGCAGTGACGGGATTCGCCGTACCCGGGGCGGCTGACTAAGGTGCCGAAAGAGCAAGAGTAGCCAGCGAGTTGCACGAAGGTCCTGCTTAGGCTCGCAACCCTAGTATTCGCTCGTGAAGTGGCCCCAGCAGTGCGAGGCTGATTGGCATCTGCCAGCACCAGGCTGGATTGTGATTGTGGGCCTTCACGAAGAGGCACTTAGTGGGACTGTGGTTTGGCTGGCCCGTGGCCAGGGTAGACTCGATGTTGTTTCCCGGTACCTGCTGAGGGTAGTACCACGGATGAGGAAACACGGTACAAGACTGCATCGATTGAGCTTCGCCGATTGTTAAGTGTCTTCAGAGAGAGACGTTGGTGTACATGTAGTGTAGTAATACTTCCTTTTAAGAATTTATATGGTGATGGGAAAATAATTATATATGGATAAAGTGATGAACTGTTGTACTTAATGTACCTCCCCCTTTTGTTTTACTTGCATTACTGAGCTCACCCCTTGAAAGCCTCTACTAACTTGGGGGCCGGATACCAGAACTTTAGTACTACCAGAAAAGAACCCGGTTGCGACCCATTGTGGCCGTAACAATGTTACTGATAAAAAAAACTTTAGGATTTGCCTTTACTTGCCCTGCTATGCAAACGTCATTATTTCTTTTTGCCCGCCTTATCTTTTTTTTAACATCTCTAACCAGTTGGACGAATTCTTATTCTAAACTGAATTCCCCCAATCTTAATTTTTTCTACCTAGTTCTCTTTCTACCTATAAGGTTCTTCAGACCCCTTTGTTATCCATTTTGAGTCATTATTATTCGATCTATTCAATTTGTATTGTATAATATGTTCTTTTGCTTTCCTTAGAATATTTCAAAGTAAATTATATGTTGAATCCACATCGAAATACATTTTTACATCACCCATCGCTGGATTCACGTCTCGCTCTAAGCCCGGCCTATCCCCCATGCCCAGGACTTTCCAATCTATTACACCCAAAAAATTTCTTAAGCCATTAAAATCAGCTTTTCGGAAATCTGGCATTTTAACAGAATTCTGTCCTTCAAATATATTCCATTCCATGGTAAATTTGATTTCTTTGTGATCACTGTTCCCTAGCTCACTCCCGATTTCGATGTCTTTAATTTGAGCCTTCCCTGTTAGTTAACACCAAATCTAAAATATTATTTTCTCACGTTGGTTCCTTAATGCGTTGCTTATGGAAGCAATCTTCTATTAATTCTAGAAAATCTTCTGCTTCGTTATTCCCAGTTCTGTTAAGCCAGTTTATTCCACTAAAATTAAAGTCACACATGATGCAATTACTGTTTGACCTAGATGCTCTAGATATTTCATCCCATAGAGGTTTTGCTTCCATTCTCCTATTATAAGATTTTTAGCTTTTTCTTTTAACTCTAGCCAAATATTTTCTATCTCAGTTTTGATTCCCTCTTTGAGACTACATTTCAAATTTTCCCTAACATATATGGCTACTCCCCCTCCTCATCTAATGATTCTGTAAGTGCAATAATATATATTGTTTGTGCTGACAAGAGCATTTAAATCGTTTATTTTGTTTCCTAGACTCCTACTGTTTGTGTAATATACCCTAAGTGTATTGTTATTTTGAGGCCCCTTGTCCTTCCCTGTTCATTTTACAATTTTTTCCCCCACAACTCATAATTTTAAGTTCTGCTCTCCCCATTCTATTCTCATACCACAATCTATTAACAGTTTAAACCCAAACCCCTCCAACCACAAGTTCCAACGAGTTGACCACAGCAACAATCCCAGCCCTAGTTAATTGCACCCCATTCCGAGCATATGTTATTCCTACCATAGAACTGTTCCAAGTTATCAATGAATGATATTGCATTTGATTTAAAATATTTGTGCAATCGGCTACTGACACCAAGTGGCCTCGACAACTATTAATTTCCAACTTCCTTTCTTGTAAGAATGCCACATACGATCGGGATTCCTTAAATATATCAACACACAATAGAACATTGAACAATGGGTATAAGATAAGCTTAGATCTATGAAAGACCTTGGTAAAACTGGTTCAGTAACACGGTTGTCAATTTGAGAAACCAATTTCCGCATAACATAATAGACGAAGGATCTCTTGTTTTACTCGTAGGTTAGACATAGGAATGCGTTTGGGCGGATATAAATAGGAGCTGCCACGTATGGGTCAAGAAACAGAACGCATGGCCTCACACGCCGAGTTTAACGCCTGGGACCCACGGTTCGAGGCTCCTACAGCCCAGGTGAATGAAATGGGTCATGAGTCCTTCTGTAGGTACTATTATTTCTTATGGTTGAAATTTCAATGTTCTTATCAGTTAGAAATTAACTTTAGATACACCTTCCAGATCCACGATACACACACACAACACACACACACACTCTCATCATCATTTGCTGATGGTGCAAAAGTTATGAGGAGGATTATGTCGGAGGAAGAAAGCATGAGGCTTCAAGATGACCTAGACAGACTGAATGAATGGTCCAACAAATGGCAACTACAGTCCAACCCGAGTAAATGTAAGGGAATGAAACTAGGCGGTGGAAACAGGCCAGAAACAGGATACCGAATGGAAGAAGTCCTCCTTTAAACGGACAGAGAGAAAGATGCAGGAGTTGATATCACATCTAACCTGTCTGCTGAAGCCTACATAAAAATATTATCGGCGGCGTATGCGAGGCTGGATAACAATAGAACAGGCTTCAGGAACCTGTGTAAAGAATCCTTCAGAACTTTGAATACCACATATGTAAGACCAATCCTGGTGTATGCGGCTCCAGCATGGAGCCCGTACCTTGTCAAGCACAAGGCGAAACTGGAAAAAGTTCAAATGTATACAACTAGGCTAGAGTCAGAATTAAGAGGCAAGAGTTACGAGGAAAGGCTGAGTGAAATTGCATCTAACGTCGCTGGAAGAAAGGAGAGCTTGGTGAGACATGACCACTACCTTGAAAATTCTAAGAGGAATCGACAGGGGTAGATAAAGATAAATTGTTTATCACGTGGGGTACTCGAACAAGGGGACACAGATGAAAACTGAGTACCCAAATGAGCCACAGAGATATTAGAAAGAACTTTTTCAGTGTCAGAGTAGTTAGTAAATGGAATGCATTAGGCAGTGATGTGGTGGAGGCTGACTCCATACATAGTTTCAAATGTAGATATGATGGATGATTGACAGTTGGGTAGCGGTACCAAAGAGCCAGAGCTCAACCCCCGTACGCACAACTAGGGGAGTGTACTCAGTCACTAAATAACCCCAGTTCCCCCCAGCCATATATAATCTGTCCCCTACCCAGTACACCACAAGTCAGACCACTACCGCTCACCATCGGACACTAGGCAATGACACAGTTCACCATTATTCAACAACGACAGTGTTCACTACCACAAACAACAACACAGGTCTCCATCAGTCAGACAACGACAAAGTTCACCATTAGCCAGTCGGACAACGACACAGCTTACCATCAGGCAACAACACGGTTCACCATCAGACAACAACACAGTTCACCATCTGACAACAGCACAGTTCACCATTAGCCAGTCAGACAACATCACAGTTCACCATCAGGCAACAACACAGTTCACCATCAGGCAACAACACGGTTCACCATCAGGCAACGACACAGTTCACCATCAGACAACGACACAGTTCACCATCAGACAACGACACCACAGTTCACCATCAGTCAGTCAACGACACAGTTCACCATCAGTCAGTCAACGACACAGTTCACCATCAGTCAGCCAACGACACAGTTCACCATCAGTCAGCCAACGACACAGTTCACCATCAGTCTACAACACAGTTCACCATCAGACAACGACACAGTTCACCATCAGGCTACAACACAGTTCACCATCAGACAACGACACAGTTCACCATCAGACTACGACACAGTTCACCATCAGACTACGACACAGTTCCCCATCAGACAGACAACTCGGTTCACCATCAGTCAAAAACACCATAGTTCACCATCAGTTAGCCAACGACACAGTTCACCATCAAACACAAACAACATTAAAGCACGTATGAACCAGCTGTGTCAAATATTGATAAAGTTATCAACTGAGTAATAAATTTATTTAATAATAAGTAATTATGAGGATTCGTCTTCTTAAATAATAAATTAATTAAACTGGTGAGATGGTTGAGGCAATATTTGTGCCGTGAAGCAGTTCCTTCCCTCACACTCTTCAGTAACTGAAATATTTAGCTTAAATCCCGTTAATGAACTAAGGTGCACATAGTAAATTTAATCCCTTTTATATAAAGCAAAGTAATCTATTTAATTCAAACTCTGTAACATTCGAATTTAAAGACTCAACTCCCAATTTAATTACTATTGAGACTCGAAGGAGAGAGCGAGTGTGGGGAGGAAGAGTAGGACCATTGTAATATATAGCAACAACACGTAGAATCACACAGCGTCCTTAAACTCATTGTTGGATGCTAAGGCCGCAACACCGCTGTTAGACTATCCCAATGGCTCTGTTTCCGACCCAGGCTAAGTAATTATCAAAAGAAGGCACCAAGCTGGGGAGACTATGTAGCACCATTAAGTTTGCAGGATGTCAAAAGGCGCTAAATATCACTAAGGATGCCAATACGAGAACAAAAAAGCACAAGTCGAGCGATATCAAAGGTTTCTGATTCATCAAAGGATTCTATCGAGGCACAGATTACTGCGAGAGACTGTTGGGAAGCAAGACACACAATCCTGGAAGTCAGGACATTCAACAAGGATATTTACGACCTTATTGGGACAATAAGGAGCAGGACGGCGCTCCATTAACTGTCCGTGAGTTAAACGTGTATGACCAATATGTAACCTTGCCAGAGCCCTTTCTCAAGGCCGGTTACAGTGGTGGAAGGAAGGCCATGGGGACGCACTACCCTTAAGAGCACGCAGTTTGTTACCAGCAACAGAAGACTAACGTTCCTGTCAATGGGCACGAAATGACGAATGAATGCCTGGGTAGAATTTTCAATAAGGAATACCTTTGTGGGAAATAGAACAAGTGCGGATAGGCTCCTTAGCAGCAGAGTCTGCATGCTCATTTATGGACACGCCAATATAGCTGTGAACCCAGCTAAACTCGACTCTCTTAAATCTGTTTGAGATATAGACAATGTTGAATATCGACTGCCACAGGATGGACTGGATTAAATGGCTCCAGAGCCATAGGAGCACTGTGAGAGTCGACTGCAACGACAAAGGGAATTTGACAGCGAGAAAGCAATTCACAAAGAGCAAACAAAATGGCATAAGTTCTGCCATGAAGATGCTAGTCTCCAGGGGCAGGCGACTCATATAGGTGTGGTCAGGAAATACAACAGAGTAGCCTACACCATCTGCTAACTTAGACCCATCTGTGAAGACGGTCTACGAAGACTTCTAAACCTTTCATCTGAGGAGGAGGGGTAGAAGCCTTTGTCACGTGGGTCAGGTTTTGCAAAACATCTGACGTGGGTAATTACCTCCACGGGGTAATGATGGAATGACCCTTGGAAAAATATTGGGAACATGAAGCGAGATCGAATCTTGTATGCGAGACAACCGTACAGAAAAAGGGAGTTGATGAAAGGGAACAGGGCCCACAGGAGGGGCAAAGGCCAAAGCACAACATAATTGCATAAAGATGTTGCAGTGACCGCACAAGGCAGCGAAGACAGTAGCACTCACGAGGATCCTGCAGAGACAGGGTCCTGGTTTCAACATACAGGCTCAGGTTAGGGAACAAACGAAAGGCACAAGAGCTGAGGCAAAGCCCAGTACGGTGAAGAGCATCACGACGACGAAGAGTGGAAGAGGAGGCAGACAAGCAAGCAGGACAGCCATACTCGCGTTTAGACAGTACAAGAGAGGAATGTAAATAGAGGAGCGTGCGTCTATCAGCTCCCTAGGAAGTAGGGGATAAGACCTTAAGTAACTTATGGGCCTTAGAACATTAAACTCGGAGGTAAGATGTATAGGGCGACCAAGACAAACAAGTGTCAAAGAGTAACCACAGAAGTTTAGCAGAATCTTTAATCAAAAGAGGATTACCGTAAAGCGACAAAGAGGGTCGAAGAACGACTTGTTTCCAGGTAAAAGTCATAGCATAAGTCTTAGTTGTAAAGAATTTGAAGCCATGACTGGTGGCCCAAGACGACACGGCTGCTACGAACCAGTTATATCCAGTTGAAGGAATAATTGATTCGTAACTTTTATAGAATTAATGCAGTAGGTTAGTATTTAAGACGAAATAAAGATGCTAAGCGTTGTGCTATTGTGTCAAGTATAATATATGATTATTATATGTGTGTTGTAGGAAAAAGCCTTCGTGTATTCTTGGTGTAGCAGTTGTATGTATGTAAAGGAACGTTGAGCGTAGCCGGTTGAAGCGAGATGGAACTGTAAGCCGCTTGAAACATCTTAACCTGAGAACGGGGATTAGCGATTACCAACCCTGGCGATAATGCGAGGTAATGCAAATACAAGTATGTTGCTTGCAGTTGCTTGACCCAGAGTTGTATTACCAGAGATCTGCGTCATACAGTAAATAGTGTGGAAATAGGTGGCTAAGGCCAAGTATGTTTTAGCCTCCTATTGTAATGTGGAAATTACTAGTGTTATTACCATAAGTGCAGGGAGCGTAATCCTTAATGGAGGCCGGCGGCCATGCTGTTTTACACCTCATGCTAATTATAAAGTAAAATGATGTACCTGCTAGTTCCAATAAGGAAACATATAGTATGTGTTAGGATATTCAATCTTTCATCATTGTGAGGGTATTGGCCATGTAGTAGTCTTGATAAAAAATAATGACTAATGTTTATCATGCATATGGCAGGTGAATAGTTGCACCAAGCCTACCACTTGTCATGTGAAAGTGTTCTATGTTTTAAATATGCTGTAGCTAGTAGTACCGTTTCCCTTGGTCTAAATAATGTTCAAATAATTACCAGCTTGGTTCTGCCTAACAGTTCCAAGTTAAATAAAGGGGACATTTTGAGAGATTAGGCTAGTTTGATATTACTAGGCAAATAGGCGTTCGAACAAATTCATGTCTTTAAGGCGCCTGCCGGCAATATAAGCTTTCTGGTCCTCAGTTGATTCTCTTTCAGAGACGTCGTTGCATCTCTCTCTGGTCCTCAGTTGTTCTTGGTGCGAGTGGTGCAGAGGGTCTGTGATCTCCATGTAGCCATTTGGCTTCCTTGGATAAGTGTTTGTTAATGTTTAAGTAGGATATAGGTTCATCCAATGATTTAATTATTAGAGGAAGTGAATAGACTTTAGGTGATCACTTGTTGAGTGGGACTTGTACTGTATTTCCTAGATAATTCTTTCCCCATGTCTCTGTATCCTTCAGAGCGAGTCACGTGGTGTATTTAAGTATATAGTTTGTTCTTAATATTGTTTATAAATGTATGCCGGGATCTGTGAATATACTGGGGAAATTGTGTGTCAGTGTTTTATTGGGCCTCCCACTTTCTGTGCCAAAGTATAGAGCTGGGAGAAGTTCAGTTGGTGGCTTAACTGTTTCCTGAGCCTTAGATCTAGCGATCCCTACCAACGGCATCAATCGCAAGTTGAATCTGTCGTTGGAGGAAAGGCGAGTCACCACCCGGACAGCAAAGGGTAAGATCGTCAACATAGAGAGCTGAGAAAATGCCAGAGGAAAGAGAGGAAAGAAGACCATTGAGGGCATCAAGGAAAAGAATAGAGCTCAGAACACTAATAAATATAGTGCACCTTCGTATTGCTGAAAAGAGGCAGATAGAGTGGTACCAAGCCTCACTCTAAAGGAAAGATTAGAGAGGAGGCTCTGGAGGATGAGAGGGAGAACGCCACGAAGGCCAAAACAAAGAAGTTAGAATAGAATATGGTATTTCCGGGTGGTGTCATATGCCTTATGCAGGTCAAAACGGACATCAACACTGGAGATCTTCGCCGCAAGTACCATACAAATAAAGACCTCCAAGTTCACTAGGACATCAGTTGTGCTCTAGTACTAGCAAAAGCCAAATTGAGAGGGTGAAGAGGTAGCGATTGTGTTCTATGAACCACTTCAGATGGACTTTGACCATTCATGCAATACATTTGCAGATGCAACTCATTAGAACAATGGGGGTGGAAGTTCTTAGGGGATGTCCCTACAGAACATAGTTTCCGAATAGGAAGAATAACCGCTTTAAGGCAGTCTTCGAGGACTGACGACGACTCCCAGATTCGGCTGTAAATATTCAGTAAATACCGAAATGTGCATGAGGGAGATGGCAAAGCATCTCATAATGAATGTCATCCAAGCCCCCCCTGCCATAGAACCCCAAAAGGTCAGGGCAGCCTGGAGTTCCGAGTGAGAGAAGGGACTGGTATAGTGAAGCTGGAGATGTGCGCGAAAATCAAAGGACAAGATTCAAGAAGGGGCTTTTGAGTAAGGAAAATGGGAGGAAAATCATTACTGGAGCTGTCGAAAATTGTGAACCCAGATCAGATGAGAATGACACCGGATCTACCACAACAAAACTCACGGAGGTGAAGGACTGGCGATATATCTGTAACAAACTTACCTACTATATTACAGATTTTCTTGATCTGAGGGAGAGGAATGTCGACCACAATGGTGGAGACATAAGATTTCCAACTCTCATGAAAAGCTGTATGGATGGCCTTAAAGGTCACTTCACTCGCCTTCCAAAACAAAATAAAAGAATCATGAAGTTTGTTGGCGCTGGTGTTTGTTCCAGGCTGCGCACTTACAGCGGACAGCCCAAGTCTGCATTCCACCAGGGAACACACGTCCGCGCGCCCCGGGAGGTAGTGCGAGGAACAGAGCAGCATTGAATATGGGTGTCATGAAAGAAGAGGAGGGATGATCAAAAGTAGCAGATCAGAGAGATAAGGTGAATAAATTCCAGTCAGCCTTGGCAAACAGTCACCTAGGTAAGATGAGGGAGTGTTGAAAAGAGAAGGTTACAATGGTGAGGAAATTATCGCTGGAGGTCATTTGAAATTATGGAGGTCATCATGAACCTGCCGTGTAAAATCTAAATAAAGCGAAGACGAGCAGACAGAAAGAGCAAGACAGAAGAGGGTGCGAGTGCAGGAGTCAACATGAGCGGGGTCACCAGAATTCAGAAGAGACAGGAAAGAAGAGAGGACAAATGGTTCAAGGAGAAGGCGCCGGATTTTTGTCAAAACATCTCCCCTAGAGGGCATGCCGACAGTTAAAAATCGCCCGAAAGGAGCACAGGCTCTGGTAAGAAGTCCAACAGGTGTTTAAGATCAGGGAGAGAAAGAGGAACACTTGGTGGCATATAACTGGAGGAGACAGTGTACCCATATATTTACATAGCTACAGGCAGCAGAGGAAGGAACTGAAAAAGCAATCAAGACGAGCGCCAAGTATTGGTTCCTGGAGACGGACACATAGCGGCCAAATTGCATGATCAGACGTTGGAGTTCAGGGAAGTTGGCATAGAAACCACGAATAGTCCATTGAAGGATTAACATTCTCAAAAACAGAGATAACAGAAACAGGGAACAAGGGAAAGAGGAAGAAAGGAAGGGGTCAACATGAAGATGGATGTGATGAGACTACGACCTGGACGAACAGGTGTTGTGGAGGGCTAAAAGATAGAGGGAAGGACTGAAAAAAAGGATTAGTGTGTGAGGGAAATGGAGGGCACTGGGGCAGTGAAGATGGGAAGGAAGGGAGGAAACACCACTGGGAGAATCATGGGGAAATACCCTCAATCCCAGAATGCAAAGGAGCAGAAAATAGGGAGGTGGTGAAGGTGTCGGGATCGATGGCCTGGAAACGATTGCAGAACTATGAAGACGAGAGAGAGCGAGGAGAAGTGAAATGCAACGCACGAGCATAAGACATGCCGAAGAAAGAAGGGAGATTGCAGACCTGGCGTTTTGCCTTAGGGAAAGATAAACGATTGTGATGTTTCGAAGAGAGGATGGCTTCCTCAAGTTTGTAGTGCACACATGTGCAAGAGAAGGCAGGGTGGGCGTCACTGTAATTGATGCCGTGAGCTTGGGGAGAAGAGCAATTCATCTTAAGAAAGACCAGAGATGACACACGAGGGACACAGACACACCTCACTTGTACACTTGAAGGGACAATGCCCAAATCTCCAGCACCTTTTGCAGATGGGAGGAGATGGGATTTACTCCTGAATGGAGCATCTGACACCTGCAGGAATTACGGAAGACAGAAGGGACCTACTATCAAGAGTGATTTTTATTACGCGAAGAGGCTGACAATGACGACCACGAGGGGGTCTAGTGAACATATTGTGACGTGATCTGGAATAGAGAAGTAACTATTCTAGCAGATGTTGTGCCAATCTCACATTAACAAAAAAAAAGATAAAATAAAATAAAATAAAACTGCTGGGTTCTTTTACTGTGTGTCAATTGCGGGCAAAAAAAAAAAAAGATAATAAAAACTTTAAACAATTAATATAACAAAAAAAACTACTTTAATTTTACAAAAAATGATAAGTAACTATTAATGAAAACAAAATCCCTTATCCACTTGGCTTAAACACAATCAAAAGAGAAATATATACATGTGAATTTAACGTTAATAATAAAGGTGAAGGTAATACTTTATACAAAATGCTATGTGCGTCTACCGTCACCCGTAGGCGAGGATAGATGCTGAACCAGTGAGCACTAGAAGGGCAATATGCTGTGCTGGACGCTGGCAAACCTTTATATATGGGTTGTGGCGTCCTTTTGGCACAAATGCTGAAATTGTAGATAAGAAGCCGACAAGATATCTACCATCGTGATAGTTTGTCGTCAAGTGAGCTGGCTAGATGGCAGGTGCCAGGCTCTCGTGGAAGGTAGGCTGGAGGAGGGAAGGGATGGTGTGCCTAGACAATACATTTTGCCACACATTGTTGTTGTTGACACACATTGTCTTTATGTTGGAGCATGCTGATATGTAGGTGGTTAGGAATAGACCGAATCTTCTGCTACGCACGAGATAACCATAACAAGTGAACATATCAACCTGGAGGATTGACTCGGGGGCCTGGTCGCCCACCCCACGAGTCTTAGAAGATGAATGCGAGTTAGAAATCGGCATAGAACGAATATGAATATAATTTTATCCAAGAATGAACCCCATACCAACCATGCAGCCACAATTAGAGGAAAGGATACCTGATAGTGTCTTGTCGGGTATCAAGTAACCTGATACTTGTTATCATGATGCACCATGATAACAGTTACCATGATGCACTCCCAGGGTGCATCATGGATATACACTCTGCAATCGTCACCTTAAGAAGCGTCACTCCGTCGAGATCGGGCGCAGCAACGAAGGCAAAGTTTGACAATAAAAGCGTCCCCTCGCCCGACAACGTCAGGTACCACAGGTCTACAGGTGAGTGTGTGCGCCTTCTCAAACATCCGCCGTCATAACAGAATACATCGGAAAGAATATTCAAGAACGAGACAAAGAAAGGAACAGTCAGAAAGAAGAGGTGGGAAGAGGAAAATGAAACTTGAGGAAAAGGAAAAAGCAGCCAGCAAAATTGGAGAAGACAGCAGCAGGAGCATAAGGCTTCAGAAGAACAGAGTACAAGCTGTCCCATGGAGCTTCACATTTCGACAGCCGCTCAACAAGCCCCCTCACGAAGGCAACCAGTTGGAAAGGGAGAGGACCCAGACTAAGGATCTAGCTCTCAGTTTATTGATCATATCTGATTATGTTAATGGGAATTAGTGTAATACAGGCCCCCGGCTATGAGCATGCAGTTCTCAAAACACAGGCAAGCATATAACAAGAAAACTAATTGATTTGTGGATCACAGCGAGATTGTTAATATAAATCTGTATTTCTCATAAAAATAATTAATTGCCGGCAGGAGGTGTCTCCAGCAGCTACGGAAATCCTCAGGTACACTGAAGGAGGCTGACTCTGCACGACATATATACAATGTTCTCTGGGTTGTTGATGGCCATGCGTGTTGGCTAAGGAGTCATCTTACTATCTAAGAATGTTATTTACTAATGCAATTCAGATCGTACAGAAAATCCATTTCAACTAATTAATTTCTTAATTATAATTCAGAATTCATTCCTCTAGCAGTAGGTTTGAATCAGTACTCTTGTTTTAAAATGTGATTATGTGTTTTAACCGATAAGCTGTAAGACATGAATTTATTAACTAAAAATTTAATATACTTCCCTCTGTGGGAATTGTGTGGAAGATTTAAATTTACCTATGTTATTAAGTCCATTAAAATTTAACAACAATAAACAAATATGTCCACTTGCATTTAAACTGAAGTAAGTACTTAACTTGTACACACAACCCACACCAAAGTCCACCAGGACGGCTCCAGCTTTTCGCCATGTTATGAGCGATTCTGGATGCTTCAGCATTCTAACTTGTGACCTTAGAAACTGAATTCAATAAGGAGTCACAAGTAAGTTTAGAAAAACTGGTGGACCGAAGACGTGTTCTAATCAAGAATTCGTGTTTCACGAGAAGCTTGGAGTGATGTACTAGGGGAAGACAAGCTGGACCAGTCATTATCAACATTTGCATTACCACAGTGATGTAATGGGTTTTTATATGCAAAGTCTCAATAAGTACTACAATTCTAGGGATATGTACACTTAGAGGAGAATACTGATTCCCGGTGTTTATACTATGAGAGTACTTTAGTACTAATTTACATTCAGGACTAAAGAATACGTTACGCTTGGTCAGAAAGATATTGTGATGGATTTAATAACCCTTTAAGGGTTGATAGACCTTAGCCCAACACCAAATTTGCTGGTTCGTCAGTAAGCTGTTATGGTAGCCTTAGTACTCGAGAGCAGCAATGGTCCACTGCAGACCTATTGTTGTTCCTGCAGAGTTTGTCAATTGGTTATAGTCTAGCAAATTTTAGGAATTGGAATATTTTATATGCCAATTTTTCAATATAAATTATTTCCTTTCACTGATTTAATTTGAAAGAGAATGTTAACATTAATTTATCTAAGAAAACATTAACGTAAATTTAGGTTCTTTTTAAATGGAAAGGATAAATATTTCTGAATCCTGGAATCAATTTGTGAAGAATCTCATACAAAATTAATCAGTCATGGCGCCTCAAGGTTCATTAAGAAAAGTGTAAACTCATTAAGGTTGGGAAACTTCCTTAAAGGTGATCTCAACTTTTCGAAACTAACCAATGAATACCAGATGAGATATTCTGGCAACATATAATGGGATATTACGTCTAATGACGATATATGATGCTATATAAGCTATATCTGCTAACCATATATAATGGCATATATATTATATATATATATATAGAGGTACCACCTCTGGTTCAGTTGTTGGGACCCATAGCTTCGAAGAAGCATATAGGGAGCATTTGGATAAAATTTGTCGTTTGTCTCTGAGTTCTGCTACACCTTCCACCCTTATTATATTGTAAACTTTTTTGTACATGGCTACACGATTACAATTTGTGTGGAATTAACATATACATGACATAACTATTACAAGTGAAATGAAAAATGCACAAACTGACGACTGTAGACCATTCATTAAGAATCGTTTAAAATCAAACTGACTACTATTGCAAATCCAACACTACCTCGAAGGATGTATGCATGACCAAGGTGCAGCAAGTATTTTCCCTCTGAACTGCGACAGCGAGGCATTGGAACAAGAAACTTGTCGCTCTTTGGTCTTTTGGGATGCTAACTAGTTTGTCTTCCGGTTCTTTCATGAACTTCAGTGCACATTTGCCCCATGAATCACGCTGAGCGGAACAAAGCTGCAGCAATTTGGCAGATCTCTGTATCTGATGGCTTTCTACATTTCCAGGAAAGAAGCAGAGCCACACCCTTCGACTGCACTGTATTAAAGGTTGGCACTGGCCAGTGTGGATGCGCATGTGTAGTTGCACACCATTAGCTTGCCATCCTTCCAGGGGGAGCATGATGACCCAGTCTGGATGCTTCCGAGTGTCATTGGGTCTATATAGGTGTGGTTCTCATCATGCTAGGAAGTGGGCTGTGAGGGTGGAGGCTGCAAGGCAAACAGTTACTCGAGTACGAAGAACGTCGTGATTAAAGCGAGTTCATAAGGCTGCATTTGCTACAGCAAATAACAAAATTCGCCAGAATAGGGTGTTGTTACTGCTAGAAGGCTTTGTTCTCAGCATATATATTTTCAAGCATTGTTGAGACAATTTTTTCCAATATAGGACTATCCCAGTGGTCCTGGCCTCAAAATACTATAGAGAAGGTCTATGGTCTTTTGGGGCTGTGGTCGGGGCAAGATGTGAGAAATAGTTTGTTACTGGTTGCCTCTTTCGATAAATTTCAATCTTGAGCTCTTACAGAATCTCACATACGCTCTGGTAGGATCGTCCTTCCTAATTCGTTGGCATTGATGCACTAGGATAAGAATGCTGCTAGTACACGTATGCTGCTAGTGGATAATATTAGTAGTGAGAACACTAAGTCGCTGCAGTTTTGCTTTTTCTGCCTGCATCGATTTGGCGTAGAAAATTCTTCCGTGAAAGCCAGCGACCTCGATTTGGCACAGTAAATTTTTCCATGGGGGATTAAATGGCTCACTTTCGTGTAATACTATTTTTCTCCAAGGAGATTAAACGGCTTTAAATGCTGTTGGTGCTACCTTAGTTGCCTTGTGAATGCCTGCTCCCCAAGTCTGACTGGTAGTGCTGCTTGATCCCACTTTCATCTAACTAGGTTCAGTGACTTCCTGAATATTGACTTCAGGAGCTAATCACATCGACTTAGTAGTGGGTTACCAAAAGTGAAAGCACATCATAAAAAGTACGTTATGCTGGGTAAGGTTAGGCACTTGTGAGAGGGCATCATGAGAGTCCAAGTCCCCTATTCTCTCTTCCATACCCTTTAAGACAGATTTTTTCCCTCTAGGATTGGGACAATGGCGTTGGTGCCCAGAGGTGCTCCAAGTAGTGTGTTGACAGTGGGCTCAATGACCGTGGCTTCCGGTAAAATTTATTTCACTGCATCAATAACTACCTCACTGGATGAAATAATTTCGCACTTGGAGGTCCTAAGGACGAGACCCAGAGTGCCCCCTGTGACTTCACCAGCTGCAGGTCCTCCAGCATGGAGTCTTGTTTGCCTCCTAGCATGGTAGCAAACGGCTGGTCGTCTGGCCAGTCGACCAGACACCTTGGTGTAGGTCATAGGTAGGCCAGTCGACCAGACACCTTGGTGTAGGTCATAGGTAGGCCAGTCGACCAGACCTTGGTGGAGTTCATACTAAAGTAACAAATGGTAGGCCAGTCGACCAGACCTTGGTGGAGTTCACACTAGAGAAGCAAGTGGTAGGCTAGTCGACCAGACCTTGGTGGCGTTCATACTAGAGTAGCATATGGTCGGCCCCTCGACCAGACCTTGGCATAGTTTATACTAGAGTAGCAAGAGAGGGATGTACCTACCGGAGACTCTGGTATAGAAGCGGCCGCAGTCTCTCTCGTCGGCACAGTCAGTACAGTCACACTGGGAGTCGCAGACGTTGCCCGCCGACACGCACTGACTGTCGGGGCACCGGAACTGATGCTCCTCGCACTCCCCACCTGCCGGGGAGCAAGACGGACGCAGCCGTTAGTGCACGATCACCAGGGAACGGTGGCCGTTATTGGGGAGGGAACGGTGGACGTTATTGGAGAGGGAACGGTGACCGTTACTGGGGAAGGAACGGTGGACGTTATTGGGGAGGGAACGGTGACCGTTACTGGGGAAGGAACGGTGGACGTTATTGGGGAGGGAACGGTGACCGTTACTAGGGAGGGATCGGTGACCATTACTGGGGAGGGAACGGTGACCGTTACTGGAGAGGGTACGGTGGACGTTATTGGGGAGGGAACGGTGGACGTTATTGGAGAGGGAACGGTGACCGTTACTGGGGAAGGAACGGTGGACGTTATTGGGGAGGGAACGGTGACCGTTACTGGGGAAGGAACGGTGGACGTTTTTGGGGAGGGAACGGTGACCGTTACTGGGGAGGGAACGGAGGCCGTTACTGGGAAGGGAACGGTGGACGTTATTGGGGAGGGAACGGTGGCCATTACTGGGGAGGGAACGGTGACCGTTACTGGGGAGGGAACGGTGACCGTTACTGGGGAGGGAACGGTCGCCGTTACTGGGGAGAGAACGGTGACCATTACTGGGGAGGGAACGGTCGCCGTTACTGGGGAGGGAACGGTGACCGTTACTGGGGAGGGAACGATCGCCGTTACTGTGGAGGGAACGGTGACCGTTACTGGGGAATGAACGGTGGCCGTTACTGGGGAGGGAACGGTGACCGTTGCTGGGGAGGGAACGGTCGCCGTTACTGGGGAGGGAACGGTGACCGTTACTGGGGAGGGAACGGTGACCGTTACTGGGGAGGGAACGGTGACCGTTGCTGGGGAGGGAACGGTCGCCGTTACTGGGGAGGGAACGGTGACCGTTACTGGGGAGGGAACGGTGGCCGTTACTGGGGAGGAAACGGTGACCGTTACTGGGGAGGGAACGGTGACCGTTACTGGGGAGGGAACGGTGACCGTTACTGGGGAAGGAACGGTGGACGTTATTGGGGAGGGAACGGTGACCGTTACTGGGGAAGGAACGGTGGACGTTATTGGGGAGGGAACGGTGACCGTTACTGGGGAGGGAACGGTGGCCGTTACTGGGAAGGGAACGGTGGACGTTATTGGGGAGGGAACGGTGGCCATTACTGGGGAGGGAACGGTGACCGTTACTGGGGAGGGAACGGTGACCGTTACTGGGGAGGGAACGGTGACCGTTACTGGGGAGGGAACGGTGACCGTTACTGGGGAGGGAACGGTCGCCGTTACTGGGGAGAGAACGGTGACCATTACTGGGGAGGGAACGGTCGCCGTTACTGGGGAGGGAACGGTGACCGTTACTGGGGAGGGAACGATCGCCGTTACTGTGGAGGGAACGGTGACCGTTACTGGGGAATGAACGGTGGCCGTTACTGGGGAGGGAACGGTGACCGTTGCTGGGGAGGGAACGGTCGCCGTTACTGGGGAGGGAACGGTGACCGTTACTGGGGAGGGAACGGTGACCGTTACTGGGGAGGGAACGGTGACCGTTGCTGGGGAGGGAACGGTCGCCGTTACTGGGGAGGGAACGGTGACCGTTACTGGGGAGGGAACGGTGGCCGTTACTGGGGAGGAAACGGTGACCGTTACTGGGGAGGGAACGGTGACCGTTACTGGGGAGGGAACGGTGACCGTTACTGGGGAGGAAACGGTGACCGTTGCTGGGGAGGGAACGGTCGCCGTTACTGGGGAGGGAACGGTGACCTTTCCTGGGGAGGGAACGGTGGCCGTTACTGGGGAGGGAACGGTGACCGTTACTGGGGAGGAAACGGTGACCGTTACTGGGGAGGAAACGGTGACCGTTACTGGAGAGGGAGGGAAGACAATGATTAGGAGAAAGCGCCAAGCCATTACGACTATATAGCACTGGGAATGGGTCAGGATTGGGATTTGGGATGGGACGGGGAGAAGGAATGGTGCCCAACTACTTGGAAGGTCGGGGATTGAACACCGACCTGCAGGAAGCTAGACAGTCGCTCTGACTACCTACTGGGGAGGGAACGGTGACCGTTACTGTCTACTGGGGAGGGAACGGTGACCGTTACTGTCTACTGGGGAGGGAACGGTGACCGTTACTGTCTACTGGGGAGGGAACGGTGACCGTTACTGTCTACTGGGTGAGCGAACGGTGACCGTTACTGTCTACTGGGGAGCGAACGGTGACCGTTACTGTCTACTGGGGGAGGGAACGGTGACCGTTACTGTCTACTGGGGAGGGAACGGTGACTGTTACTGTCTACTGGGGAGGGAACGGTGACCGTTACTGTCTACTGGGTGAGGGAACGGTGACCGTTACTGTCTACTGGGGGAGGGAACGGTGACCGTTACTGTCTACTGGGGGAGGGAACGGTGACCGTTACTGTCTACTGGGGAAGGGAACGGTGACCGTTACTGTCTACTGGGGGAGGGAACGGTGACCGTTACTGTCTACTGGGGAGGGAACGGTGACCGTTACTGTCTACTGGGGAGGGAACGGTGACCGTTACTGTCTACTGGGTGAGCGAACGGTGACCGTTACTGTCTACTGGGGAGCGAACGGTGACCGTTACTGTCTACTGGGGAGGGAACGATGACCGTTACTGTCTACTGGGGAGGGAACGGTGACCGTTACTGTCTACTGGGGAGGGAACGATGACCGTTACTGTCTACTGGGGAGGGAACGGTGACCGTTACTGTCTACTGGGGAGGGAACGGTGACCGTTACTGTCTACTGGGGAGGGAACGGTGACCGTTACTGTCTACTGGGGAGGGAACGGTGACCGTTACTGTCTACTGGGGAGGGAACGGTGACCGTTACTGTCTACTGGGGAGGGAACGGTGACCGTTACTGTCTACTGGGTGAGCGAACGGTGACCGTTACTGTCTACTGGGGAGGGAACGGTGACCGTTACTGTCTACTGGGGAGGGAACGGTGACCGTTACTGTCTACTGGGGAGGGAACGATGACCGTTACTGTCTACTGGGGAGGGAACGATGACCGTTACTGTCTACTGGGGAGGGAACGGTGACCGTTACTGTCTACTGGGGAGCGAACGGTGACCGTTACTGTCTACTGGGGGAGGGAACGGTGACCGTTACTGTCTACTGGGGGAGGGAACGGTGACCGTTACTGTCTACTGGGGGAGGGAACGGTGACCGTTACTGTCTACTGGGGGAGGGAACGGTGACCGTTACTGTCTACTGGGGGAGGGAACGGTGACCGTTACTGTCTACTGGGGGAGGGAACGGTGATTACTACCTCAGGGGTAAAGTAGAGGAATTTACTGCAAAATCAAGAGGATCAAGAGGATAAACAGGTCTGCTTCTCCCTATATCATAATTAATAGACGAGGTACTGCCAGATGGGTGAGATGGCTGTTACTGCATAAGGGGAAATATCATGGCAGAGTTTGCCATCAGAATGTAACTAAATAAAAGCGGTTACTTCATAGCAGACATATAGGGAAGGAAAAGTTTCTTCCCGTTAGGCACCTAAGTGGCATATGATTTGGCGTGATGGGCTGGGGATTGTGAATATAGGCGAGATTATATTACAAAGTAAACAAATTAATTTAGGTCAAAGTGTTGGTTTGTAACACTTAACAAGTGTTACAAGACACTTGTTAAGTGAAAGTGTTTTGTAACACTTTCTCCATAGTTCATGTTTGATCATGTTAAGATAACGGAGATTCTCTATTATACAACAACTCTGTCCTACTCTCTTTGTCCCTTTCTCTTTGTCCCTCTCTCTTTATCCCCCTCTCTGTTTCCCTCCCTCCCCCACTCTCTGTCCCTCCCTCTCTCTCTGTCCCTCCCTCCCTCTCTGTTTCCCTCCCCCTCTGTCTGTCCCTCCCTCCCTCTCTCTCTCTCTCTCTCCCTCTCTGACCCTCTCTCTCTTTCTCTGTCTCTCTCTCTTTCTCTGTCTCTCTCTCTTTCTCTGTCTCTCTTTCTCTGTCTCTCTCTCTTTCTCTGTCTCTCTCTCTCTCTCTGTCTCTCTCTCTCTCTCTGTCCCTCTCTCTCTCTCTGTCCCTTTCTCTCTCTCTGTCCCTCTCTCTCTCTCTGTCCCTCTCTCTCTCTCTGTCCCTCTCTCTCTCTCTGTCCCCTCTCTCTTTTCCTCTCACTGTCCCTCTCACCCCCCTCTTTTTCATCACGAATGCCTTCGACAGAAATGACTGGCTATGGTATAACATTGTCCTGTAGATGAAAACATTTCTTCAGGTTTTAGAGGCCATGTAAATTATTTATTATTTTAGCGTGATCACTTTTATTTACGATATATGATTACAAAAATCTAAATTCAGGGAAGAGGATGCCAGAGCAAAAATTTACGTAGGGACAGCTTCGGCACCGAAGCACACGGCACCGTAGCACATGGCCACTGTAGCACACGGCACCGTAGCACACGGTCACTGTAGTACATGGTACTCTTTTCATTGTTTCCAACCTCAAGCTACGTGAGTCACACACACGTGTTCCTGAAATTCTGTGCAAACTTTGGGGAGACACATTCCATTTTATATGGATATTCATAGTGTTATACCCGGCAAGATTTGTTTTGACTGTGTGTGTATTCACTTAGTTGTATTCACCTAGTTGTGCTTGCGGGGGTTGAGCTCTGCTCTTTCGGCCCGTCTCTCAACTTTCAATCAACTGTTACTAATTACTATTTTTCTTCCACACACACACACACACACACACACACTCACACACAGTAGGCTGCCTCCTGTGACACACACACGTGTTAGTGGGGTTTGCGGCGAAACGTCAAATAGTTGGGACATTGAAGGAATATAGATGCTAGATCATAGTATTTGGCCTCTAGCAGTGTGTAGTAAGCAGGGTAAAAAGGTATCATAGGAAAATCGCAAGCGATAGAGCGAAGAAACCAAATTGGAGCTAGTGGCAGCACCGGTGCATGTACAGTGTGGAGCGACCCGACCTGACGGCCTCTGCGTGGGGATAACCCGCTGTGGATCTTGCCTGGTTATGGTTGTGGGTTATGCTCTTTCTAGCCCTCCCTCCCTCCCTCCCTCTCAGATCCTCCCTCCCTCCTTCTCTAGCCCTCCCTCCATCTCTCTTTAGCCCTCCCTCCCTCTCTCTCTACCCCTCCCTCCCTCCTTCTCTAGCCCTCCCTCCCTCTCTCTCTCTAGCCCTCCCTCCCTCTCTCTCTAGCCCCTCCCTCCCTCTCTCTCTAGCCCTCGATCCCTCTCTCTCTAGCCCTCCCTCCCTCCCTCTCTCTCTAGCCCTCCTTCCCTCTCTCTCTAGCCCCTCCCTCCCTCTCTCTCTAGCCCTCCCTCCCTCTCTCTCTAGCTCTCCCTCCCTCTCTCTCTCTCTAGCCCTTCCTCTCTCTTTAGCCCTCCCTCCCTCCCTCTCTAGCCCTCCCTCCCTCCCTCCCTCTCTAGCCCTCCCTCCCTCTCTCTCTCTGTCTCCCTAGCTCTCTCTCTCTCTCTCTCTCTCTCTCTCTCTCTCTCTCTCTCTCTCTCTCTCTCTCTCTCTCTCTCTCTCTCTCTCGCACTCTCTCTCTCTCTCTCGCACTCTCTCTCTCTCTCTCGCCCTCCCTCCCTCCCTCCCTCCCCCCCTCCCTCCCTCCCTCTCTCCCACTCGCCCTCCCTCCTCCCTCCCTCCCTCCCTCCCTCCCTCCCTCCCTCCCTCCCTCCCTCCCTCCCCCCTCCCTCCCTCCCTCCCTCCCCCCCTCCCTCCCTCCCTCTCTCCCACTCGCCTTCCCTCCCTCTATCTCGCCCTCCATCCCTCCCTCCCTCTCTCCCTCTCACCCTCCCTCCCTCCCTCTCCCTTGCCCTCCTTCCTTCCCTCCCTCCCTCTTCCTCACTCTCCCTCTCTCGCCCTTCCTCTCTTGCGCCCTCTCCCTCCCTCTCACCCTCTCTCTCCCTCTCGCCCTCTCTCTCCCTCTCGCCCTCTCTCTCTCTCTCTCTCTCTCTCTCTCTCTCTCTCTCTCTCTCTCTCTCTCTCTCTCTCTCTCTCTCTCTCTCTCTCTCTCTCTCTCTCTCGCACTCTCTCGCACTCTCTCTCTCTCTCGCACTCTCTCTCTCTCTCGCACTCTCTCCCTCTTTCTCGCCCTCCCTCCCTCCCTCCCTCCCCCCTCCCTCCCTCCCTCCCTCTCTCCCACTCGCCCTCCCTCCCTCTATCTCGCCCTCCTTCCCTCCCTCCCTCTCTCCCTCCCTCTCACCCTCCCTCCCTCCCTCTCCCTTGCCCTCCTTCCTTCCCTCCCTCCCTCTCCCTCCCTCTCACCCTCTCTCTCTCTCTCGCCCTCTCTCTCTCTCTCTCTCTCTCTCTCTCTCTCTCTCTCTCTCTCTCTCTCTCTCTCTCTCTCTCTCTCTCTCTCTCTCTCTCTCTCTCTTCCTCTCTGCCCCCCCCTCCTGCTAACCCTATCAAAACATATCAGGGAACGGGACAGAGATGACAGGGTGACACAGCATGGACACAGGGAATAGTCAAAGTGACCAAATGAAGGAAATGTTAGCCCAAGTTTGAGAGGAATTCAGGAAGGAGATGCATGAAATGAAGAAAGCAATTAGCAACCTGCAAAGTGAGCTGACAACAGCAAAGTAAGAGATCAAATCCCTCAGAGAAAAATAATGAGACTGGGCATCAGATAATCATCCAAAGGGAAGATGGAATTGTCATATTGGAAGGAAATGCCTCTGTTCCTGAAACATTTTCAGAAATATTGAGAAAGAGAAAAAAAGCAATGGCCACAGTGAGGGAGGTAGCATGCTAGCAGCTACCTCACAGGAAGCAGCAAGGTGCACCAGTCAGCTGCTGGAAATAAAAAAGATCAGTGATAGCTGTAGGCAAAAAGGACAGGAAGGATCCAATAGGCAAGAATGGAATAGCAAGAACAGAGAGGCAGTAAATGGAAAGGGGTTAAAGATGGAAGGCTGAACAAAACATTGAGAAGGTTTTCAGGTGGGGCTGGTACAACAAGGACAGAGACCATCTGGTGAAGATAGTGTTTGCAAACGAGACCACAGAAGGAGGTTATTCTAGAGAGGAAGAGTCATCCGCAGTATGAGGAGGAATACAAAAAGTATTCCTCCAGAGGGACAAGACGAAGGAAGAGAGCCAGGGTGACAGAGGCAAGGAAGAAGCGCAGGGAGAGAGGAGTAAACCAGGAAATCGCATCCCCCAACAGTACCAGAGACAAGAGGGGAACCCACAACCAGCATTCCAGCAACACCAGAGGGGAGGGCAGCAACACCACCATCCTCTGCACAGAAACCCTCCCTACACCTCACCATACCTGCCCCCACTCAAATGCTCACTCAACCCTCCCTCCTCCCCACCCCATTCCGACCCTGTCACCCCTCCCCCATTCCCACCATGTCCCCCCCTCCCCCTTATCCCTCCTCCCCCTCACCCCGTATTCTCTATGTCCCCCGTACCTCTTTACCTCATACCATACCTGTCCCCTCCTTCCCTTGAAGCCCCACCCCCACCCCAGAATCCATTGAGACCCTGCTAACCACCACACAGTTCTTCACACCTATTGAACAGATTTCTCCATCAGCAGAACGGTCACCACGAAGGGGACAAGAGAATGAACAGAAGAAAATGAGCTTGAGGGCAATGTACACTAACTTAGATGGGATTATGAATAAAAAAGTCAACTTGGAGAATGGGCACTAGGAAAAAAAACAGAATTAATAGCACTCACAGAAACAAAGCTAACGAAAAAATCATAACAAATGCAGTGTTTCCACAGGATTACTATGTAGTGAGGAAAGAGAGAGAAGGAAGGAGGAGGTGGTGGTGTAGCTTTGCTGATAAGAAAAGGCGGGAGTTTTGAAGAGATGGTTGATCAGGGCTGTGAAGATTTCAGTGATTACATAACAGGTACCATAGCAATTGGAGGACAAAAATTATAGTAGTAGTCATATATAACCCTCCACCAAACGACAGAAGACCCAGACAGGAATATGATACAAATAACATGGCCACCATCAATATAAGAGAGAGAGCAGTTTCTGTAGCTATCAGGAATGGATCCAAACAACTAATTATGGGAGACTTCAACCATGGCAAAATAGATTGGGAAAACAGAGACCCACATAGAAGACCGGACACATGGAGAGCTAAGCTGCTGGATGTAGCAACAAGATACTTTTTAAGTCAACACATCAGGGGAACGTCAAGAATGAGAGGAGAGGATGAACCAGCTATGCTTCATCTGATATTTACCCTAAATGAGTCGGATATAAGGGAAGTTAAGTTGGAAGCCCCATTGGGAATGAGTGATCACAGTGCACTGAACTTTTATTACCTGGTAGAGCTAATAATTATCTCCCCCCCCCCCAAAAAAAAAAGAACTGTGAAACAAAGGCCTGGCGTACCGAAAGGGAAATTATGAGGAGATGAGAAAATTCCCTGGGGATATACCATGGGACACAGAGCTCACAACTAAGTCCAAACAAGACATGATGGATATATGTCACCCAAAAGTGTCAGGAGGCAGTAAACATGTTTATCCCGACCCGACAGGAAAAAACGAGAAGCAAGAGAAGAATCTGTGGTTTAATAGGGCATGTATAAAAGCAAAGAAACTGAACAAATGGGCATGGAGGAACTTCCAAAATAACAGAACACCAGACAGTAGAGAGAGAGATACCAGAGAACCAGGAACGAGTATGTTAGTGTGAGAAGAGAAGCTGACAAAAAGTATGAAAGTGATATAGCTAATAAAGCCCAGACTAAACCAAAGCAACTACACTATCACATTAGGAAGAAAACAACAGTGAAGGAACAGGTGATGAAATTTAGAACGGGTAAGGACAGGTACACAGAATGACAAAGAGGTGTGTGAAGAACTCAACAGGAGGTTCCAGGAGGTTTTCACAATAGAACAAGGAAAGGTCACTGCGCTAGGAGAGGGCGTAAACCAGGCGGTCTTGGAAGGGTTCGAAATGACAAGAGATGAGGTCAAGAGGCACCTGATGGATCTGAACGTAAGAAAGGCTATTGGCCCGGACGGAATCTCATCATGGGTATTGAAAGAATGTGCAGGAACGCTTTGTTCCAGCTATACTCTCCATAGTGTATAGTAAGTCACTGGAAACAGGAGACCTACCAGAAATATTGAAGATTGCTAATGTAGTCCCAATATACAAAAAGGTGACAGACAAGAGGCACTGAACTACAGGCCAGTGTCCTTAACTTGTATACCATGCAAGGTGACGGAGAAGATCGTGAGAAAAAACCTAGTAACACATCTGGAGAGAAGGGACTTCGTGACAACCCATCAACATGGGTTCAGAGAGGGTAAATCTTGCCTTACAGGCTTAATTGAATTCTACGATCAGGTGACAAAGATTAAGCAAGAAAGTGAAGGATGGGCGGACTGCATTTTTTTGACTCTCGGAAAGCCTTTGACACTGTACCCTATAAAAGGCAGATGGAGAAACAGGCAGGAGTAACTGGTAGGGCGCTCCAGTCGATAAGGGAGTACCTAAGCAATAGGAAGCAGAGAGTTACAATGAGGGGTGAGACCTCAGATTGGCGTGAAGTCATCAGTGGAGTCCCACAGGGTTCTGTACTCGGACCTATCCTGTTTCTGATATACGTAAATGATCTCCCAAAGGGTATAGACTCATTCCTCTCAATGTTTGCTGACGACGCCAAAATTATGAGAAGGATTAAGACAGAGGAGGACTGCTTGAGACTTCAAGAAGACCTGCACAAGCTGGAGGAATGGTCGAACAAATGGTTGTTAGAGTTTAACCCAAGCAAATGCAATGTAATGAAGATAGGTGTAGGAAGCACGATACCAGATACAGGGCACACTTGGGAGATGAAACACTTCAAGAGTCAGAGAGAGCGAGAGAGAGAGAGAGAGAGAGAGAGAGAGAGAGAGAGAGAGAGAGAGAGAGAGAGAGAGAGAGAGAGAGAGAGAGAGAGAGAGAGAGAGAGAGAGAGAGAAAGAGAGAGAAAGACTTGGGGGTTGATATCACACCAGACCTGTTCCCTGAAGCTCATATCAAGAGGATATAATCAGCGGAATATGCCAGGTTGACTATCATAAGAACGGCCTTAAGAAACTTGTGCAAGGAATCTTTCAGAACTTTGAAAGTCATATATGTCCAACCAATCCTGGAGTATGCAGCTCCAGCATGGAGTCCATATCTACTCAAGCATAAGACTAAACTGGTAATGGTTCAAATATTTGCCACCAGACTTGTACTCGAACTGAGGGGTATGAACTATGAGAAGAGACAGGAATTAAACCTCACGTCAC